>NC_041387.1:116829401-116869557 GCF_002162155.2 Triticum dicoccoides | reverse complement strand
GTGGGTTTTGGGCCAAATTTGGGGGGTGTTGGGCTGCAACACACACGAGGCCTTTTCGGTCCCTCGGTTAACCGTTGGAGTATCGAACGAAGTCCAAATGATATGAAACTTGACAGGCGGTCTACCGGTAGTAAACCAAGGCCGCTTGGCAAGTCTCGGTCCAATCCGGAAATGTTTAAACCCCACACACGAAAGAAGACTAGAATTGGCCACCGGAGGAGAACGAAGTGCCGGAATGCAAAACGGACAACGGGGAAAATGCTCGAATGCATGAGATGACCATGTATGCAAATGCAATGCACGTGATGGCATGATAAGAGATGCACGAAAAAGAAAAACAACACACGGAGACAAAGACCCGAACCCGAGAAATAAATATAACTTAGCGCCGGAGACGGCAAGAGTTGGGTACAAATATGGAAAGTATATCTGGGGCGTTACAAATAGCATGTTGGCACGCAAGGTAGACCATTATAACTCATAGCTAATCAAGCATGGCACAAGCAACTATAATCTCTAAATGTCATTGCAAATATGTTTACTTCATAATAAGCTGAATCACAAACGATGAACTCATCATATTCACAAAAACAAGAGAGGTCGAGTTCATACCAGCTTTTCTCATCTCAATAAGTCCATCATATATTGTCATTATTGCCTTTCACTTGCACGACCAAATGAAGTGTATAATAATAAGAGTGCACGTGCATTGGACTAAGCTAGAATCTGCAAGCATTCAACTCAAAAGATAAGACAAGTAATATGGGCTCTAATTTAAATAAACAATCATGCATATGAGAGCCACTAAACATTTTCAATATGGTCTTCTCAACCCCCAAAGGAAAGAAAAGAAAATAAAACTATTTACACGGGAAAGCTCCCAACAAGTAAGAAGAAGAACAAGAAATCTTTTTGGGTTTTCATTTTAATCTCTACTACAAGCATGGAAATTAAACTAACTAATTTTTTGGTTTTTCTTAAGGTTTATCAAACACACAAGAAGAAAACTAGAAAAAGAAATTTAAACTAGCATGGATAATACAATGAAAGAGTATGAGCACCGACGACTAGTGTGTGAACATGAATGTAAAGTCGGTGAGAAATACGTACTCCCCCAAGCTTAGGCTTTTGGCCTAAGTTGGTCTAATACCAAGGACCGCCGGTACTCTCCCCGGTGTACTGAGAGGTGTAATCAGGATACCACTGGCTGGTCATCTCCGGATCTCACTGGACAGATGATGCATGATAAGGGTCCAGTTCAGGTTCTGGCTCAGGTTCTGGAGTGAAAGCTTGGGCTCGATGATTGTTCACCGCTTCCGGTGTGACAAGAAAATTTTCTGCAAGCAAATCAAACAACAGAGGCGCGGGCAAAATAATAATCTCAATGTGCTTATTATCAAATCTAAGTTTATACAAGAGCATCTTCTCTTCTTTGTCAACAATAAACTTGTGTGCTACCATGCTCTTGTAATCTAAAATGTGAGGAGGCAATTTTGTCTCCTCTTTCTCATGGTGCCTAATGGGTATCTGAAAATGTCTAGCAAGACGTGCAGCATAGATACCTCCAAATATGGGGCCTTTTGTACGATTTAGGGCTAACCGTTTAGCAACGACGACACCCATACTAAAACTATTGTCTCCCAGCAAGGCATGTTGAAGAATGATAATATCAGGAACACTAAGGTTTTCACTATTTCCATGACCAATCAAGCATCTACTAGCAAATATGGAAAAGTAGTGTAAAATAGGAAAGTGTATGCTAGAGATTTTTGCCTCAGAACCCTTCTTTGGATCCTCCACAACGATAGTGTTAACAAAGCCATCCACATCATTACGATGGGGTTCCTCTTATTCTCCCTCATAAGGTATCCTACACACCGTACAAAAATTACGTAGAGACATTTCTCTGAACTCATCATATAAATGAAATGATACTGCAGGCGGTGACTTCTTAGGATAATAATAAAAAAAATTGCACGAAAGTATTGGTAAGTAAGAGATACTGATCGATTCGGTCGTTCATGAAACCGGGGAGGCCTGCATTCTCGATTAAAGAATAAAAATCTTCATGAATTCCAGCTTCTTTCAAGAAATCATCGCATGGCCATTCACACGATCGTACTTCCGCTAAGCGAGGAAGATTATACTTGGCCTTTTCCTTCTCTTTGGCTTGTTTTTCCTGAGTGCCTTGGCTAGAAGTTCCCCTCAAAAATTTCCTTAACATTTTCTGTAAATTTCTGAAATTTTAGTAACTTCAAAATAAAAGTGAATAAAACTAAACAAGATTGGTAGCAACTACTCCTACAAGTGGCTAGAGCCTATATCATGCATTAGAATTGCTTGGGACCTCATAAATTTAACATGCAAGCTCAAGAACATGGTCACCTATGCAGCAAAAATTTGCAATGAATAAAGCACTAGAACAAAAACTAATTGGACCAACGGAGGAGTCACATACCAAGCAACAATCTCCCAAAGCAGTTTTGTGAATGGAGCTTTGAGCAAGGAGATCGAAAATTGCAGCAAAATGAGCTAGAACTCGTGCTTGAGCTGGATGGGGATTTTTTGTGTGTAGAATATGAAGTGTGTGGGTGCTGGCATAATTGGAGGAGGGCTACCAGGGGCCCGCAAGACAGGGGGCGTGCTCAGGTGGGGTGGGCGTGCCCTCCACTCTCGTGGCCTGGTGCTTGCCCTTCCCGCAGTGATTTCAATGCCTAAAATACTCAAATATTCCATAAAAAATCATACTAAATTTGCAGGGCATTTGGAGCACTTTTATTTTTGGGATATTTTTTAATGCACGGATAATTCAGAAAACAGACGAATAATACTATTTTTGCTTTATTTATTCTAAATAACAGAAAGTAAAAAGAGGGTACAGAAGGTTGTACCTTCTAGTTTCATCCATCTCGTGATCATCAAAATGAATCCACTAACAAGGTTGATCAAGTCTTGTTAACAAACTCATTCCGAATAACACGGGACCGGAGAAATTTCGAATAACACTAAGTTACCTCAACGGGGATATGAAAATCCCCAACAATAAGAATATCATACTTTTTCTTGACAGTAGGGAGAGCAAATTAAAAACCTCCAATAATGGTAGTTGGAATTTTTCCAATAGAATTGATGCTATGAACTTGAGATTGTTTCCTCGGAAAGTGTACCGTATGCTCATTACCATTAACATGAAAAATGACATTGCCTTTGTTGCAATCAATAACAGCACCTGCAGTATTCAAAAAAGGTCTACCAAGGATAATACACATACTATCGTCCTCGGGAATATCAAGAATGACAAAGTCCGTTAAAATAGTGACATTTGCAACCACAACAGGCACATCCACAAATACCGACAGGTATAGCAGTTGATTTATTGGCCATTTGCAAAGATATTTCAGTAGGTGTCAATTTATTCAATTCAAGTCTATGATATAAAGAGAGAGGCATAACACTATCACCGGCTCCAAGATCACATAAAGCCGTTCTAACATAATTTCTTTTAATGGAGCATGGTATAGTTGGTACACCCGGATCTCCCAGTTTCTTTGGTATTCCACCCTTAAAAGTGTAATTAGCAAGCATGGTGGAAATTTCAGCTTCCGGTATCTTTCTTTTATTTGTGATGATATCCTTCATATATTTAGCATAAGGATTTACTTTGAGCATATCAGTTAAGCGCATACATAAGAAAATAGGTCTAATCATTTCAGCAAAGCGCTCGAAATCCTCATCATCCTTTGTCTTGGATGGTTTAATTTAGGAGGAAAGGGCATGGGTTTCTGAACCCATGGTTCTCTTTCTCTACCGTGCTTCCTGGCAACACAATCTCTCTTATCATAACGTTGATTCTTTGATTGTGGGTTATCAAGATCAACAGCAGGTTCAATCTCTACATCATTGTTTTTGCTAGGTTGAGCATCGACATGAACATTATCATTAACATTATCACTAGGTTCATGTTCATCACCTGATTGAGTTTCAGCATCAGAAATATAAATATCATTAGGATTCTCAAGTGTGTCTACAGCAGGTTCACTAGAAGCATGCAAAGTCCTATCATTTTTCTTTTTCTTATTTTTGGAAGAACTAGGTGCCTCTAAATTGTTTCTCTGAGAATCTTGTTCGATCCTCCTAGGGTGGACTTCAGGATACAAAGGTTCTTGAGTCATTCTACCAGTTCTAGTAGCCACTCTAACAGCAAAGCCATTTTTATTATTTAATTCATCAAGCAAATCATTTTGAGCTTTAAGTACTTGCTCAACTTGAGTAGCAACCATAGAAGTATATTTGCTAATGAGTTTGAGTTCACCTTTAACTCTAGCCATATTATCGCTCACGCGTCCTATCTCGAAAGCATTATTCTTTAACTCTCTACCAACATAAGCATTAAAACTTTCTTCTCTATCCATAAAGTCATAAAATTTATCTAAGCATGGCTATGAAATTTAGTAGAGGGGATTTCAACTTTATCAAATCTATAGAGATAATTTACCTTTACTACCTATGTCGGGTTATCAAGACAATGTGGTTCTTCAACAGGCGGTATATTAAGACCATGTATTTCTTCAACAGGATGTAAATTCTTAACATCTTCAGCTTTAGTACCTTTTTCTTTCATTGATTTCTTTGCCTCTTGCATATCTTCAGGACTGAGAAATAAAACACCTCTTTTCTTCGGAGTGGGTTTAGGAATAGGCTCATGAGTTGGCTCAATTGGTTCAGGAATTGCCTCAGGAATTGGCTCAGGAAGAGTCCAATTATTTTCATTAGTCAACATATTATTCAATAGTAATTCAGCTTTGTCGACTGTTCTTTCCCTGAAAACACAACCAACACAACTATCCAAGTAGTCCTTGGAAGCATCGGTTAGTCCATTATAAAAGATATCAAGTATTTAATTTTTCTTAAGAGGATGATCAGGAAAAGCATTAAGTAATCGGAGAAGCCTCCCCCAAGCTTGTGGGAGACTCTCTTCTTTGATTTGCACAAAATTATATATTTCCTGCAAGGCAGCTTGTTTCTAATGAGCAGGGAAATATTTAGCAGAGAAGTAATAAATCATATCCTGGGGACTATGCACACAACCAGGAGCAAGAGAATTATACCAAGTCTTAGCATCACCCTTTAATGAGAACGGAAATATCTTAAGGATATAAAAATAGCGAGACTTCTCATCATTAGTGAACAGGGTGGCTATATCATTCAACTTGGTAAGATGTGCCACAATAGTTTCAGATTCAAGGCCATAAAAACGATCTGATTCTACTAAAGTAACAATTTCAAGATCAACAGAGAATTCATAATCCTTATCAGTAACACAAATAGGTGAAGTAGCAAAAGCAGGGTCAGGTTTCATTCTAGCATTAAGATACTGCTGCTTCCATTTAGCTAATAATTTCTTAAGATCATATCTATCATTGCAAACAAAGATTTCACTAGCAGCTTCTTCATTCATAACATAACCCTTAGGAACAACAGGCAATTCATAATCATTGGAATAACTTTCATCATCACTATCATCAATAATAGCATCTTCAATAATTTCATTCCCCCTAACTCTAGCAAGTTGTTCATCCAGAAATTCACCTAATGGCAAAGTAGTATCACGCACAGAAGTAGTTTCATCATGCATATCAGAAGTGGCATCATCAATAACATGCGACATATCAGAGTTCATAGCAGTAGCAGGTTTAGGTGTCGCAAGTTTACTAATAACAGAAGGAGAATCTAGTGCAGAGCTAGATGGCAGTTCCTTAGCTCCCCTCGTAGTTGAGGGCAAAATCGTAGTTCGGTCATCTTTCAAGTTCTTCATAGTGATCAACAGATATAAATCCCAAGTGACTCAGATAATAGAGCTATGCTCCCCGGCAATGGCGCCAAAAATTAGTCTTGATAACCCACAAGTGTAGGGGATCGCAACAGCTTTCGAGGGTAAAGTATTCAACCCAAATTTATTGATTCGACACAAGGGGAGCCAAAGAATATTCTTGAGTATTAGAAGTTGAGTTGTCAATTCAACCACACCTGGATAACTTAGTATCTACAGCAAAGTATTTAGTAGCAAAAGTGGTATGATAATAAAGGTAACGGTGGGAAAAGTAAAGATAATAGTTTTTGGGTTTTTGTAGTTGTTGTAACAGTATTAACAAAAAAGTAAATAAGCGAAGAACAATATGTGAAAAGCTCGTAGGCAACGGATCAGTGATGGATAATTATGCCGGATGCGATTCCTCGTGTAATAGCTATAACATAGGGTGATATAGAACTAGCTCCAGTTCATCAATGTAATGTAGGCATGTATTCCGTAAATAGTCATACGTGCTTATGGAAAAGAACTTGCATGACATCTTTTGTCCTATCCTCCCGTGGCAGCGGGGTCCTAGCGGAAACTAAGGGATATTAAGGCCTCCTTTTAATAGAGAACCGGAACAAAGCATTAGCACATAATGAATACATGAACTCCTCAAACTACGGTCATCACCGAGAAGTATCCCGATTATTGTCACTTCGGGGTTGTCGGATCATAACACATAATAGGTGACTATAGACTTGCAAGATAGGATCAAGAACACACATATATTCATGAAAACATAATAGGTTCAGATCTGAAATCATGGCACTCGGGCCCTAGTGACAAGCATTAAGCATAGCAAAGTCATAGAAACATCAATCTCAGAACATAGTGGATACTAGGGATCAAAACCTAACAAAACTAACTTGATTACATGGTAAATCTCATCCAACCCATCACCGTCCAGCAAGCCTACGATGGAATTACTCACGCACGGCGGTGAGCATCATGAAATTGGTGATGGAGAATGGTTGATGATGACGACGGTGACGAATCCCCCTCTCCGGAGCCCCGAACAGACTCCAGATCAGCCCTCCCGAGAGAGATTAGGGCTTGGCGGCGGCTCCATGTCGTAAAACGCGATGAAACTTTCTCTCTGATTTTTTTCTCCCCGAACATGAATATATGGAGTTGGAGTTGAGGTCGGTGGAGGTCCAGGGGGCCCACGAGATAGGGGGCGCGCCCAGGAGGAGGGGGTGCGCCCCCTGTCTCGTGGACAGGGTGTAGGCCCCCTAGTCTTGATTCTTTTGCCAGTATTTTTTATATTTTCCAAAAAGTGCCTCCGTGGATTTTCAAGACATTCCGAGAACTTTTCTTTTCTACACATAAAACAACATCATGGCAGTTCTGATGAAAACAGCGTCAGTCCGGGTTAGTTTCATTCAAATCATGCAAGTTAGAGTCCAAAACAAGGGCAAAAGTGTTTGGAAAAGTAGATACGTTGGAGACGTATCATAAAGCAAACGGAAAAGCTGAAGAAGCATAATCTAGTTATTACAAGACATATTGTTCCAAGCAAATAGTTTTAAACGCCTCCCCGAGGCATGTCGCATGGTGTAGGATAAAAGGCGAAAGCAGAATCTCCAAGCCACCTCTTCAGACTTGGGCATCACCACCGCTCGCCAGCGGAACCTCATCGTCAGGCGCGTCGCTTGTCCCACCTGCTTCACTTGGAGAACCAACCACCATGTACTTGTCCAGCATGGTGTCCACGAAGCTCTTCACGGCGGCAGCAACAACATCCCAGGAGTCGGCGTCCACCGGAGTAAGGAAGGAGGAGAGGTTGAAGCTGGCATCCTAGAGATAAAGATGACTGAAGACGCACGTTAGAGCCGAGGAAGAAAGTGAGCGTGCCTCGCCTTCCACCAGGGATGTAAACCCATCGATAGCATCTTTGAGCACCGCCACGACTTCAGGAAGTAGAGCAGCAGGCCTCTCCCTTGGGGTCTTCACCATCGCCTTTCCCGAGGGACCATCTCCAAAGAGCGCCTTCTGGGCCTTGTGGAAGCGCGCCTCGAGGGAGGAGAGGGTGTCGCATTCCTTGGTGGCCACCTTCTTGGCCTCGAACAAGGCCGCTTGGGCTGCCTCCACCTCCTCCCTCAGCTTCACCAAGCGATCGCGCTCCCCAACCTGCTCTAAGGCAGTCTTCTTCACCTCGGCGTCCCAACTGGCAACAACAGCCTCCTGGGCCTTCAGCTTCTCCTCGCACTCCTGGAGCTGGATGGCCTGCTGGACCTGGAGAGTCTTCAGATCAGCCTCCGCCGCACGGCGCCGGTCCTCGGCTTTTGTGGCATCCTTATGTGCCAGGTCGCGCACCATGGCAGCCACCCCAAGCGCCTTTTGGGCCTCCTCCACAGAGCCCCAGGCCACACGGACAGACGCATCAGCCCTGGGCCAACCAGAGATCAACCCCAAGCGTCCTCGCGCCGAACGACAATCCGGGCCCTGAAGCTCACCCTGGAGGAGGTCCAGCGCCGCCCTTGCCTCTTCCAGGGTCCCGAAGGAAGCAGGAACACGTGACTCGGCCACGCACTGGGCAAGGGAGGAGACGCCCTCGGTGCCAAGGCAGAAGAAACCTCAGCCTCATGAAGGACCGGGGGCTCCAGAGGCTGGTTGTCCTCAGTAGCCGTGGCAAGACTAGGCGCCGAAGGAGTCAGGCCTGCTGAGCGAATCGGCACCTCCTGAGGATGGGCATCCATGTCCTCCGGAGCTGGTGTTGCCCCTAGGGCCGTGGGGGTTGCGGCATTCTTCGTCACCAGGGCTACGGGGGCTGCTCCGTCACTTGCTGCCACGGCGACCTCCGTGCTTCTTCAACGGCTGCTGCCTAGTGACAAGAGAATATGTTCTGCACCAATTCAAGAACTGACAAGCGAGGATAAGGGAGAAACTTACTGGTCAACAAAGGAGTAGTGCCTCTTCATGCTCAGCAGCGGGCGCGGAGGCGGAGTAGCTGGCGCCGAGCCCTTGGGAGCAGGAGAGCTTGCGGTTGGCGCCGCCTGGGACGGCGTCGGCGAAGGTGGGATGCTGCCCGGAGAAATCACCGCGGACCTGCTCTTCTTCACAACTGCTCGCTTGTGCTTCTTCAAGTATGCCAGCGCGGACCTCGTGGTGACCCCTGGAAGTCGCGGCACCTCCACCACCAGGGGCTCGTCATCATCATCGTCGTCTGAAAGGTTGCGCAGGAGCTCCCTTTGCTCCGAGGTAGAGGATTCATCCACAACCTCATCCCCGGTGGCCTCGGAGGATTGGCCGTCGGAGGAGAGGAGCACCAAGGTGGTAGGCGGCAAGGAAGACCCCAGCCGCACAAACCCGAGCTCGTCAAAGACAGGCATCGCCGCGTCGGCCTCCTCGGCATCATCACAGTCGTACAGCGGGAGCCAGCCCTCCGGAGGGTCGCTTGAGTCCCTTCCCGTCAGGTAGATCAGCACCTTGTTCAGCTCCTCCTCGGGAAGGGGATCTCGGTGCAGGCGGATCTTGTCGTCATCACCGCCAAGCTTCCACAAGGGACGAGGGCGTCTTGAAGCGGCACGACACGCTGCTTTAGGGACTCCCTGATGAGCATGGCTCCCGTCAGCTTCGCATCCTTCAACTCCTTGTCCATTGTCTTCATGAACGGCGTCAGGGTAGGGTCGGTGATCTTCTCAGATTTCCACCACTTGTTGGAGACGAATAATCCGGCCGGCAGCTTCAGCAAGCTCTGAGAGCTCTTGCATCCATCAACACTCACCTCTTCACGGTGTCCTCCACCTTCTTCCCGGCGTGGGAGATTGCGTTGCCACCCCGTGCCGCGACGAAACCGATGCACCCGACCGGATTGTCGCTGGTCTTGCGAAGATAGAGGAAATGGCGGAACAGGGCAACGGAGGGCAGAACAGCCATGAACACCTCACAGTAGAAGGCGAAGAGGGACAGAAGGAGGATGGAGTTGGCATGGATGTGGAGCGCATGGAGACCATAGTTGTGAAGGATGGCGAAGAAGAAAGGGGAGAACGGAGGTACCAGCCCGGAGTAGACGCTGTGCATGAAGAAAGGGAAGAAGTTGCTGCCCGCGGGCTCCAGGCCAGCGGTGGCGACCCGGAGCAAGGTCTTCCCCCACTCATTTTCGTCGCTCACCGTCAGGAGGAGTGTTGTCTCGAGCTTCTCCCCGGTCATGCAGAGCGCCATCAGCCCTGGCTCGCACCAGGCGGCACCGGAGACCGGGGAGGAAGCCATGGCCTTTTTGGCGGCCATCAGGTAGAGGATTTGGTGGAGAATCGGCAGATCTTGTGAGCTCTTCCGCTGTGGGGAGAAGGGGATCTGGAGCAAGACAAAGAAGGAGAAATGGAAGCCTGGCGGCAGGCAACACCCCTTTTGTCAGATGGGAGCAGTTGCCAATGCAGCATGGGGAAGCGGAGTCGCCCACGTCCAATCAATCGCCACGCATCATCAAGGCCGCAAGCGGTTAGGGCCCGCGGTGCTCCGCACTTGCCCTTTGGCTTCGCCTGGAAGCCAAGTTCGAGTGTGCCTTGGGCCCGGGGGCTACTGTCGGCATCCTGGACTTGGGGGTATCCGGTCCTGCCTGCCTGCGGCCTGATACGTCCATTTTACATCATGATTTTATATCGATATTTATTGCATTATGGGTTGTTATTACACGTTATGTCACAATACTTATGGCTATTCTCTCTTATTTTACAAGGTTTAATATGAAGAGGGAGAATGCCGGCAGCTGGGATTCTTGGCTGCAAAAGGAGCAAATATTGGAGACCTATTTTGCACAGCTCCAAAAGTCCTGAAACTCCATGAAAGGCATTTTTGGAATTAATGATAATTATTGAGCGAAAGAAGTACCAGAGGGGGCCCACACCCTGGCCACAAGGGTGGGGGGCACGCCCACCATTACAAGGCGCCCCCTGCCTCGTGGGCCCCCTGGTGGCCCTCCGGTGCCCATGTTCTGCTATATGGAGTCTTTTAGCCTGGAAAAAAAATCATAAGCAAGCTTACGGGACGAAACTCCACCGCCACGAGGCGGAACCTTGGTGGAACCAATCTAGGGCTCCGGCGGAGCTGTTCTGCCGGGGAAACTTCCCCCCGGGAGGGGGAAATCATCACCATCGTCATCACCAATGATACTCTCGTCGGGAGGGGGTCAATCTCCATCAATATCTTCACCAGCATCATCTCCTCTCAAACCCTAGTTCATCTCTTGTATCCAATCTTTGTACCAAAACCTCAGATTGGTGCCTGTGCGTTGCTAGTAGTGTTGATTACTCCTTGTAGTTGATGCTAGTTGGTTTAGTTGGTGGAAGATCATATGTTCAGATCCTTAATGCATATTAATACCCCTCTGATTATGAACATGAATATGCTTTGTGAGTAGTTACGCTTGTTCCTGAGGACATGGGTGAAGTCTTGCTATTAGTAGTCCTGTGAATTTGGTATTCGTTCGATATTTTGATGAGATGTATGTTGTCTCTCCTCTAGTGGTGTTATGTGAACGTCGACTACATGACACTTCACCATTATTTGGGACTAGAGGAAGGCATTGGGAAGTAATAAGTAGACAATGGTTTGCTTGTCGGTGTTCTGGGAATGGGGGTCCCCAGACTTGCCTGCCTACGGCCCATGGCATGGCTCAAGTGGTGGCCCAGTACGACCCATCTTCATCAGCGCAAGACTCAAGACCCCCGCGAGGGGCCAAGCCTCGCGGGGCGGACGACGCAAGGCTTCCTCAGGAACGGCCTCGCCAGGCAGGCTCGCGAAGAGGCGGAGAGATCAAGGCAGGGTACCTCACGAGGTGCTCATGACGCAAGCCATGACAATCGAGACCAGGCAGGCGCCAGGCGGGCACCGGCCTGCACAGAGTCATTGCTCTTTGGTGCAATGGGGGCAAGCGCAGGCATGGAGTACCGAGGCATCAGGCAAAGGTTGCCATTTCAGTGCAACGAGACCAAGTCCAACAGAGCGGCAGGATGGAGGTCACCGTGGAGCCCAAGACGGCGTCATCGCTAGTGCCTTTGGCAACCGAAGACCAACTTTAGTCAGGATAACTTGTACTAGATGTTCCCCTTCAAAATGGCCGTTGTTGGCGCCCTTCCCGCTCAATATTTGGGAAGAGGACCAGGGCCTCTATAAATAGGACTAGCCACCACAAAGGAAGGGGACGGACTCATCGAGTGCTCATTAGAGAGAGCGGCGATCGAACTCACCCAAGAAGTTCATGGCACCAGCTCAAGAACACCTCCCGCGAGGCTGTTCTTCCCCTGTACTATTCATCATCAGCCTTTGAGGAAATCCACCACACCACACATTGGAGTAGGGTATTACACCACAACGGTGACCTGAACCAGTATAAATCTCGTGTCCCTTATGCTGTTCATCGTTTTTAGCTTAGATCTCACGAGACGATCGGACGTAGGTCGGTAGGGGGGTGATCTTCATGCGCACCCCAGAGTTCGACCCTTGAGGGTCTGCCGGAACCAAACATCCAACATTTGGCGCGCCAGGTAGGGGTGCGCCGGTATCTTCCTTCTTCCGTCCTACGTTCTGCCACTTCACCGCCTCCATGTCCAGCGACCCGACGGCCAACTCCGACCGCTGGGACGCATGGCCTGCCCATGCCGTGCCACCTGCCCAAGCTGACCTTAGCCCCACACCTCAGGCAGCCCGCGCCCCGCAGAACGCTGCGGGGCGCGTGCGGCGCGGTTAGGCATCCCCTGCCCTCACTCCACGGCAGGTACGATCGTCAGCGAGGGCCTCAACCCACGCTGCGGCCACGGCACCGCACACCCGGCGGGAGCAGGCAAACATGAAGGCCGCTCTCACGGTGGCGCGGGAGCTGCTGCGGTGTAGACTGCAAGAAAGCGGCCGCGACGTGCTGCTGGAACGCGTCACCGAGCTCCTGGATGCCGCTGCGTCAGGGGCTCCCCCGTTCTGCGTCCAGCTTCCACCCCAGGCCCCGGGAGGATCACGAGGCAGACCGATCCGCGCCCACGCACCCCCGGGCGCGCCTCAAGGCTTCATCAACACCGGCCTGGCCATCAACGCCGAGCAGCAAGCTGCGCCGGCACCGCCCCTGGTAAGCGAGGGCATGCGCATCACTGCCTTTGGTCCCGGCGGGCCGCCACCCTACCATCCCCAAGATGGAGCTTCAAGTCGAACTGCATGGCGCACGGAGCACCACGGCGAGGCCTTTGGGGTGGTGACCCCGGAGGCCTATGTGCCCCGCATGGTGGATCGAGGGTACGCGCTGGAGGAAGACCATGGCTCATTCCTCGGGTCAGGCTGGGAGGAAGAGGTGCCAGAACGGGAGCCTCACGGGTGCCTCAACTGGTACCCCGAGCTCTTTCAGGAGCCTCACGGGAGCCTCGACAACAACCGGGTACTGCTAATTCCTCAGGAGTAGGCTTATGCTAACCATGGGTCGTAGGAGGTTCAGGTCACCACAGAGGATGGCTGCCCCAGTGCGGCCATTTCCTTCCCCTCAGGAGGAGGGCACTGGGGGCAGCAGGAGAGGGGTCGGGAGCCAGGCTCCTCCCCACGGCGTGCGGAGCAAGGTGTTCTTCGGAGGTAGGCCCTCTGCCGGGGAGGTGCCCCAAGGCTTGCCCCCAGAAGAGGACCCGTGGTCGTCGGGGGAACCGGTGGCGTCCTCTTTTCCCCATTGGTGTTGTCCTGGTTTCTGATCGCCGTCGATGGAGTCAAGGGTGGCGCAAGGCGGGCCCCTCATCTGGCGATATGAAGCAAGGCCAGTACCTGTGAAGAAGGCCCAGTGCCTGTGAAGCTCGCCGCCCATGACACTCTCACGTAATAATGAGTTGGGGCTGTACACGCCCCGGAGTCTCCGGAGAGCCACCCTTGGGCCTCGGGGGCTCCCTCCCACGCCCAGTGGTAGCACTTAGCTCCGCGCTAGTGAGAAGACGTCGAAGACTAGACTAGGTGCCGGACGCGGCCTTTTGCTCTTGCTTTCTTTTTCGTGCGAACAAGCTTTCTCGTCTCGGATCTAAAGTTGAAGTCGAATTTGCATTTGTGTGTGCGGGGAGGGGTGTCGTGTCTTATTCGTGTGCTTTCTCATGCCCCGATTTCTGTTCAAGTGGGAATTCATACTAGCTGCCTCCCTCTCGCGGGCCCCTTGCGAGTAGGGCAGGGCCTAGCATGTGCGCCCGCCGTCTCGCGGACGGAGTTCGCTCCAGCCAGGCTCTCGCCGCATGGTCAAATGGGACCCCCATGAGACCCTCAAATAGACACCACAGGCCCACCTGAGGCTCGCCAAGACAAAGGTAAAACCACGACAACCTACTCATCGCGACAATCATGGCATCATGCAGGCACCCATCCGGCGCCAATCTTGACAACACGTAGGCAACAATCTTCTTACATGAGGGGCTTCCCCTCCCAAAAATGCTCTCACAACCTTTAGGGCCACGCCCGAGTCTCTTCCTACGCAGGACAAGCAGCCGGGGAAGCGCGGGATCAATCGGACGAATTGCTCGCTGCATCCCCCAGGGTGTCCCCGGAGGCATCGCTGGCACCACCGTCGTCGCTGCCAGCCTCTTCATCACCATTATTGGCACCGTCTCCACCACCGTTCACCACGACGCCTTCATCGGCAGCAACGATCACCCCATCGTCATCGAAGGTGAAGGCCCGGACGAGCGCATCTACATTGTCCTCCACCCACCACACTAGATCACCTCGGACGGCCTCAGGCACCTGGGCGATGGCGGCATCGAAGTCGAAGAGGGGATCGAGGTTCTGGAGATGGCTGAAGACGCGGGAGAATGCCCGTGTGAGCAGGCCGCGGCTCCGTTCCTCCACCAGCTGGCGAGACCTCTCAGAGCGGTTCTCCAGATGCGTCACCACGTGAGTGAAGAACTGGAGATTGCCGGCGTAGTTGGTCACATGCGGCTCCTCGGTGACAGCCTCGCAGATGTTGCCTAAGGCCGTGTTATCCCTTTCCCTGAGCGTCCGGAGCATGGGGCCGTGCATGTGTTCCAACGTCTGCTGCTGGCGGAACTCGTCCGCATTCCGCTACGCGACGACCTTGGCATCATCAACCCGCCGTTGAAGAAGGAGCAGTTCGGCGCAGGAGGAGGCCAGCTCAGCCTGCGTCGAGCCTAGTGCGGCAGCGGTAGCCTCAGCTCGCTGTGTGGCTTCGGTCAACCTGGTCCTGAGGGCAGCAGTCCTGCCCACGGCTTCAGCCCTGATCAACTCCAGCCGCTCTTCATACTCGCACTCAAGGCTGGTGCGAGCCTCCGCCATGCAACAGTCGATCTCCTCCTGGATCCGGGCCTCCCGCATGCCAATCTCGTCCTCCGCCTGGGCGACCTGGCGCTCCCTTGTCTCCAACCGCTCCAGATCAAGGTTGCGCTCGGCAGTCTCCAGCGTCAGTGCTTCCTCGCGCCTCCGGAGCTCCGCCTCTTCAGCGGGCCCCCCTTTCAGCAGCACAAGGGCACCTCAGCGCAGCCCCACCTGCTGCTCCGGGGAGTAGCACCAGTCTTGGAGCTCCCACGCGCGCTCTTCCGCAGCTTTGCGCCGCCTATCTGCCACCTGAGCTTCCTCAAGGGCCCGGGAACAGGCCTCTCGAGAGGCCACCAGGGATGCCTTAGCCTTGGCGTTTTCGAGGTCACGATGGTGGCGCACGAGACCAATAGCCGCCTTTAGCTTGCATCGCTCCTCGACCAGCCTCAAGCCTTCAGCTTTGAGACGCGCATCTTCAGCCACCAGCTCTGCGCCGAGCTGGCTCACTGCATCGACTGCCCTCTGGAGGAACTCTTGGCGGACAGCGCTGCGCTCCCGTGCACGCCCAAGCACGTCGTCAACACCATCCTCCGCCATCGACGCTGGCGGAGGGCCTTGGAGTGGTTCGCCCCCTCTCGGCAGGGGGCGAGGGGCTAGTGCCCCTGCGCTCGCCGGGCGGGCCCTGCAAGGGACCCAGCCAGGCGTTGATCCACCTCCCGCTGAGGACCCAAAGATCGGCTTCAGCCACTCGCTACCTATGATCAATGGAGGAGCTCAGGGCAAGCTGAATGTGCCCAAGGAGAGCTCACGAGGGAAGAGCGGCACGATGACAGGATCAAGGCGTGCCTCGGGCCGGCCTGCCTCTCCAGCCAAGCTTGCACCAAGGGCGGCACGCAGGCTCGGGGCAGTTAAGGTTGGTGACGGAAGAGGAGCCTGAGGGAGGGGCTCCTCAGCTAGCTCCGCGGACTCGTTAGAGGGAATCCTGAAAGGCCACAGTCAACAAAGGGAGAGGCGAACAAGGGGCTATGAGAAGGAGGGACTTACTCGTCCATGGCAAAGTACTTCCTGTGCTTCAGTGGGTGATACGAGCGATCATCACCACCGGAAGCCTCCTTCCTCTTGCGAAGGGCCTCAAAATCTACGCGGAACTGGCCCAAGCTCGCGATGTGAGAGCCGGTGCACGGCATAGGAGCCGAGGCATCAGGACGGCCTACATCAAGGGCACCAGCCTGAGAGGAGTGATTAGGTGCCACCTCTTGGTGGCCTGCCGAGGCCTCGGGGGCTTCGGCCTCGGGAGTGGCAGGCCGCGCCCCCTCATCAGCCACCACCTCACGAGGGGCTCTGTAAGCTCTGGAGGATGACGCTTCGGGAGTCCCACGCGACATCAGCACCTCGACATCAGGCCCCCCCAGCTCCTGCCAATACTTGCCTCCCTATAGCGACTCCTGGGGCAAGGACGGCGCGGGCGGCTGGGGGAAGGATCACAACAACCGGGTTCTCGCGGGGCCCCACGAGGCCAGCCGGGCGCAACCCCCATTCATCGAAGTGGGGCATCTGCTTCATGAAGTCGACCCTGTCTGAGCAAAGGTACAACAGGGTGCCCCGTGATGAATGCTGCCAGGAGAGGGGCCACCAGTCAAGACCAGCAACACCTTCTTCAGCGTCTCAGGCGCGAGATTCCCTTCCTGGAGCCTCATGTGGCCCTGACGACTGGAGTAAGCCCACATTGGGAGAGAATGGCGCTGGAGAGGAGCGATGCAACGCTGGAGGAACTCCTTCACCACCCGGGGCACCGTCACCCCGAGCTCCCTCAGCCTCTCGAAGCGATGCCAGGTGAAGGCAAGCTGGGGGCTCGTAAGCTTCTCGTGACCCCAACCAGGATTGGGAATGGCACGCAACATCGGGTGCATGAGCAGGGGGCTGGGCACCTCAACGTCCACATACAGCCACCGCTCCCGAAACCAGCTCGTGGAAGGTGGGAGGCCGAAATCTATCCCTGAGGCGACCGTCTCCGGCACAGCCTGGAAGCTCACGCATCCCGAGCATCAGGAAGGGTCAGACAAGCGCAGAGAGAAGAAGTGGCACAGAAGGGCAACGGACGGGGGAATCCCCACCATGGCCTCGTAGACGAAGGCGAAGACAGCAAGCAGAGTAATGGATTGGGGGCCAAGATGCATCATGTGGATCTGGTAATGGGAAAGCACCACATTAAAGAAGGCGGAAAAGGGGGAACCAGGCCTGCCCATAAGGCGTCGACAAAGAATCGGACCTCCGTGACGATCCTGTCGAAGGAGGCGTGGGACGCGGGCCAGACCTTTGTCTTCCCGCACTCATTGAAGCTGGAGGCAAGCGCGGAGCAGACCTTCTCCAGGGCTCCCAGGTTGAGTATGAGCGATTTGTCGACTGTGGGAGCAACCGCCGGAGGCGCGCTGGTCGAAGGCGCATGTTTCTTCCCCTTATCCTTTTTCATTGCCGCCATGGCAATGGGAGGGGGGAAGAGCTCGAGATGGATTGGAGGCGGAAGCAGACGCTCGAGGAGGAAAGAGGAACAAGGAGCGCAGGCTACGAAGGGAGGATAACTGTTTACAAGCCTCGTGGCCGCTTAGCCAGGCACATAATGAGGAAGCATGGGGAAGCGGAGACGCCCACGTCCAATCAACCGCCATGCGGTGCCCAAGGCTATAGGCTGATGGGGCCCGCGGCGCTCCACACTTGCCCCTTCGCTTCTTCGCTAAGCCAAGTCCGAGCGCACCTTGGGCCGGGGGGCTACTGTCGGTGTTCCGGGAACGGGGGTCCCCAGACTTGCCTGCCTGCGGCCCGCGGCGTGGCTCAAGTGGTGGACCAGTACGGCCCATCTTCATCAGCGCAAGACTCAAGACCCTCACGAGGGGCAAGCCTCGTGGGGCGGACGATGCAAGGCTTCCTCAGGAACGGCCTCGCCAGGCAGGCTCACAAAGAGGCGGAGAGATCAAGGCTGGGTACTTCACAGGGTGCTCATGACGCAAGCCATGACGATCGAGACCAGGCAGGCGCTAGGCGGGCACCGGCCTGCGTAGAGTCCTTGTTTCCTCTTTTGTACAAAGGGGGCAAGCGCGGGCGTGGAGTACCGAGGCATCAGGCAAAGGTTGCCATTTCAGTGCAAGGAGACCAAGACCAGCAGAGCGGCAGAATGGTGGTCACCGTGGAGCCCAAGACGGCGTCATCGCCAGTGCCTTTGGCAGCCGAAGACCAACTTTAGTCAGGATAACTTGTACTAGATGTTCCCCTTCAATATGGCCATTGTTGGCGCCCTTCCCGCTCAATATTTGGGAAGAGGACTAGGGCCTCTATAAATAGGACTAGCCACCATAGAGGAAGGGGACGGACTCATCGAGTGCTCATTAAGAGAGCGGCGATCGAACTCACCCAAGCAGTTCATCGCACCAGCTCAAGAACACCTCTCGCGAGGCTGTTCTTCCCCTGTACTATTCATCATCAGCCTCTAGGGCAATCCACCACACCACACACTGGAGTAGGGTATTACACCACAACGGTGGCCCGAACCAGTATAAATCTCGTGTCCCTTGTGCTGTTCATCGTTTTTAGCTTAGATCTCACGAGACGATCGGACGTAGGTCGGTAGGGGAGAGATCTTCGTGCGCACCCCAGAGTTCGAACCTTGAGGGTCTGCCAGAACCCAACATCCGACATTGCTAGAGTGACAGAAGCTTAAACCCTAGTTTATGTGTTGCTTCGTAAGGGGCTGATTTGGATCCACTAGTTTCATGCCATGCTTAGGTTTACCTCAATACTTCTTTTGTAGTTGCGGATGCTTGCAATAGGTGTTAATCATAAGTGGGATGCTTGTCCAAGAAAGGGCAGTACCCAAGCACCGGTCCACCCACATATCAAATTATCAAAGTAATGAACGCGAATCATATGAGCGTGATGAAACTAGCTTGACGATAATTCCCATGTGTCCTCGGGAGCGCTTTTCTCATTATAAGAACTTGTCCAGGCTTGTCCTTTGCTACAAAAAGGATTGGGCCACCTTACTGCACCTTATGTACTTACATTTCTTGTTACCCGTTACAAATTATCTTATCACAAAACTATCTGTTACCTACAATTTCAGCGCTTGCAGAGAATACCTTACTGAAAATCGCTTGTCATTTCCTTCTGCTCCTTATTTGGTTCGACACTCTTACTTATCGAAAGGACTACGATAGATCCCCTACACTTGTGGGTCATCAAGACTCTTTTCTGGCGCCATTGCTGGGGAGTGAAGCGCCTTTGATGAGTGGAACTTGGTAAGGAAACATTTATATAGTGTGCTGAAATTTACTGTCACTTGTTACTATGGAAACTAATCCTTTGAGGGGCTTGTTCGGGGCATCTTCACCCCGACCAATAGAGCAAAGAGTTGCGCCTCAACCTACTGAACCTACTGAAAATGTTTACTTTGAAATTCCTTTCGGTATGATAGAGAAACTGCTAGCTAACCCCTTTGCAGGAGATGGAACATTGCATCCCGATTTACACCTTATCTATGTGGGTGAAGTTTGTGGATTATTTAAGCTTGCAGGTATGCCCAACGATGTTGTTAATAAGAAGGTCTTCCCTTTATCTTTGAAGGGAGATGCATTGACATGGTATAGGCTATGTGATGATACGGGATCTTAGGACTATAAACGATTCAAATTGGAATTTCACCAGAAGTTTTATCCTATGCATCTTGTTCATCATGATCATAATTATATATAAAAATTTTGGCCTCGTGAAGGAGAAAGCATCGTTCAATCTTGGGGGAGACTTAAGTCAATGTTATATTCATGCCCCAATCATGAGCTCTCATGATAAATGATTATTCAAAAAATTTATGCTCGGCTTTCTCTCAATGATCGCACCATGCTCGATACTTCTTGTGCTGGCTCTTATATGATGAAGACTATTGAATTCAAGTGGGATTTATTGGAAAGAATTGAAGGCAACTCTAAAGATTGGGATTCTGACGATGGTAAGGAGTCAGGTATGACACTTAAGTTTGATTGTGTTAAATCTTTTATGGATACCGATACTTTTCGTGGATTTAGCACTAAATATGGACTTGACTCTGAGATAGTAGCTTCTTTCTGTGAATCATTTGCTACTCACGTTGATCTCCCTAAGGAGAAGTGGTTTAAATATAATCCTCCCATTGAAGTAAAATTAGTTGCACCTGTTACAGTTGAAGAAAAGATTATCACTTATAATGATCCTATTGTTCCTACTACTTATGTTGAGAAACCACCTTTCCCTGTTAGGATAAAGGATCATGCTAAAGCTTCAACTGTTGTTCATAAGAGTAATACTAGAACATATACACCTCCTGAGCAAATTAAAGTTGAACCTAGTATTGCTATGGTTAAAGATCTCTTGGCTGATAATATTGATGGGCATGTTATTTATTTTTGTGATGAAGCTGCTAATATTGCTAGACCCGATGCTAAGAAACATAGACCTGTTGTAGGCATGCCTGTTATTTCTGTTAAAATAGGAGATCATTGTTATCATGGCTTATGTGATATGGGTGCTAGTGCTAGTGCAATACCTCTTTCCTTATATAAAGAAATTATGCATGTTATTGCACCCACTGAAATAGAAGATATTGATGTTATAATTAAGCTTGCCAATAGAGATACTATTTCACCATTGGGGATTGTTAGAGATGTTGAAGTCTTGTGTGGGAAAGTTAAATACCCTACTGATTATCTTGTTCTTGGTTCCCCACAAGATAGCTTTTGTCCCATTATATTTGGTAGACCCTTCTTGAATATTGTCAATGCTAAGATCGATTGCGAAAAGGATGTTGTTACAATTGGATTAGGGGATATGAAACATGAGTTTAATTTTTCTAAATTCCATAGACAACCCCATAATAAAGAATTGCCTAGTAAGGATGAAATTATTGGTCTTGCTTCTATTGTCGTGCCTCCTACTGATCCGTTAGAACAATATTTGCTAGACCATGAAAATGATTTGTTTATGAATGAAAGAAGGGAGATAGATGAAGTATTATTTAAATAGGGTCCTATTTTGAAACACAACTTGCCTGTTGAAATCCTAGGGGATCCTCCTCCACCCAAGGGTGATCCCGTGTTTGAGCTTAAACCATTACCTAATACACTTAAATATGCTTATCTTGATGAAAAAAAGATATATCCTGTTATTATTAGTGCTAACCTTTCAGAGCAGGAAGAGGAAAGATTATTGAAAACTCTGAAGAAGCCCCGCGCTGCTATTGGATATACTCTTGATGATCTTAAGGGCATTAGTCCCACTCTATGCCAACACAAAATAAAATTGGACGAAGACGCCAAACCAGTTAGTGATCATCAACGATGGTTAAATCCTAAGATGAAAGAAGTGGTAAGAAAGGAAATACTAAAGCTCCTCGAGGCAGGTATAATTTATCCCATTGCTGATAGTCAGTGGGTAAGTCTTGTCCATTGTGTCCCTAAGAAGGGAGGTATTACTGTTGTTCCTAATGATAAAGATGAATTGATCCCGCAAAGAATTATTATAGGTTATAGGATGGTAATTGATTTCCTTAAATTAAATAAAGCTACTAAGAAAGATCATTACCCTTTACCTTTTATTGATCAAATGCTTTAAATACTATCCAAACATACACATTTCTGCTTTCTAATAGTTATTCTGGTTTCTCTCAAATACCTGTGTCAGCGGACGATCAAGCAAAGACCACTTTTACTTATAGACGTATGGCTTTTGGTTTATGTAATGCACCTACTACCTTTCAAAGATGCATGATGGCTATATTCTCTGACTTTTGTGAAAAGATTTGTGAGGTATTCATGGATGATTTCTCCGTTTATGGATCCTCTTTTGATGATTGCTTGAGCAACCTTGATCGAGTTTTGCAGAGATGTAAAGATACTAGTCTTGTTTTGAATTGGGAGAAGTGCCACTTTATGGTTAATGAAGGCATTCTCTTGGGGTATAAATTTCTGAAAGAGGTATTGAAGTTGATAAAGCTAAAGTTGATGCTATTGAAAAGATGCCGTGTCCCAAGGACATTAAAGGTATAAGAAGTTTCCTTGGTCATGCCAGTTTTTATAGGAGGTTTATTAAGGACTTTTCTAAAATCTCTAGGCCTCTGACTAATTTACTGCAAAAAGATATTCCTTTTGTTTTCGATGATGATTGTGTAGAAGCATTTGAAATACTTAAGAAACCATTGATTTTTGCACCTATTGTTCAGCCACCTGATTGGAATTTACCCTTTGAAATTATGTGTGGTGCTAGTGATTATGTTGTAGGTGTTGTTCTAGGGCAAAGAGTTGATAAGAAATTAAATGTTATTCAATATGCTAGTAAAACTCTAGACAGTGCGCAGAGAAATTATGCTACCACTGAAAAAGAATTCTTAGCAGTCGTATTTGCATGTGATAAGTTTAGACCTTATATTGTTGATTCTAAAGTAACTATTCACACTGATCATGTTGCTACTAAATATCTTATGGAAAAGAAAGATGCTAAACCTAGACTTATTAGATGGGTTCTCTTGCTCCAAGAATTTGATTTGCATATTATTAATAGAAAGGGAGCTGAGAACCCCGTTGCAGACAACTTGTCTAGGTTAGAGAATGTTCTTGATGACCCACAACCTATTGATGATAGCTTTCCTGATGAACAATTAGCGGTCATAAATGCTTCTCGTACTGCTCCATGCTATGCTGATTATGCTAATTACATTGTTGCTAAATTTATATCACCTAGTTTCACATACCAGCAAAAGAAAAAGTTCTTTTATGATTTAAGACATTACTTCTGGGATGACCCACACCTTTATAAAGAAGGGGTAGATGGTGTTATTAGACGTTGTGTACCTAACAATGAACATGAACAGATCCTACACAAGTGTCACTCGGAAGCATATGGAGGACGCCACGCTGGAGATAGAACTGCATATAAGGTATTGCAATCCGGTTTTTATTGGCCTACTCTCTTCAAAGATGCCCGTAAGTTTGTCTTGTCTTTTGATGAATGTCAAAGAATTGGTAATATTAGTAGACGTCAAGAAATTCCTATGAATCATTCCATTGTTATTGAACCATTTGATGTTTGGGGCTTTGATTATATGGGACCTTTTCCCGCCTCTAATGGATATACACAAATTTTAGTTGTTGTTGATTACGTTACTAAGTGGGTAGAAGCTATTCCAACCCGTAGTGCTGATCATAACACCTCTATTAATATGCTTAAAGAAGTTATTTTTACAAGGTTTGGAGTCCCTAGATATCTCATGAGTGATGGCGGTTCACATTTCATTCATGGTGCTTTTCATAAAATGCTTGCTAATTATGATGTTAATCATAGAATTGCATCTCCTTATCACCCACAGTCTAGTGGTCAAGTAGAGTTGAGTAATAGAGAGCTCAAATTAATTTTGCAAAAGACTATTAATAGATCTAGAAAGAATTGGTCCAAGAAACTTGATGATGCATTATGGGCCTATAGAACTGCATATAAAAATCCTATGGGTATGTCTCCATATAAAATGGTTTATGGAAAAGCATGTCGCTTACCTCTCGAACTAGAACATAAGGCATATTGGGCCATTAAAGAGCTCAATTAAGATTTCAAACTTGCCGGTGAGAAGAGGTTATTTGACATTAGCTCACTTGATGAATGGAGAACCCAAGCATATGAGAATGCCAAGCTGTTTAAAGAAAAAGTTAAAATATGGCATGACAAAAGGATACAAAAGCGTGTGTTTAACGTAGGTGATTATGTGTTGCTATTCAACTCTCGTTTAAGATTTTTTGCAGGAAAACTTCTCTCTAAATGGGAAGGTCCTTACGTTATCGAGGAGGTCTATCGTTCCGGTGCCATAAAAATCAACAACTTCGAAGGCACAAATCCGAAGGTGGTGAACGGTCAAAGAATCAAACATTATATCTCAGGTAATCCTATAAATGTCGAAACTAATATTATTGAAACCGTAACCCTGGAGGAATACATAAGGGACAGTTTCCAGAATGTTTCAGACTCCGAAAAGCAATAGGTATGTGGTACGGTAAGTAAACCGACTCCAAAACAATCCTAATAGCAATTTTTCTCTGTTTTGGAATATTTAAGAAAATAGGAAAATAAGAAGTAGTCCGGGAAGGACACGAGGCGTCCACGAGGGTGGAGGGCACACCCTACCTTACTGGGTGCGCCCCCTGCCTCGTGGGCACCTCGTGTGCTCTTCGGACTCTGTTTTCTTGCACGTTACTTCCTTTGGTCGATAAAAATTCATTATATAATCTCCCGAAGGTTTTGACCACCGTATCACACAAAAATCCTCTGTCTTTGTTTCGAGATGTTTTTCTAACAGATCTAGAGCACCATGATGTCACCCTCCTCCAACAATGAAGACCAGGATGCTTGGCTATTGAAGATAGAGCTGAAGAGAGAAGAACCTGGGGAGATCAACAAGGATGATGGGATCAAGAAGGCCATGGAGGATCAAGCTTCGGTGGCAGAAGAAGAAAACATCCTTCAACCTCTTCCTAACCTCTTTACCCCAACTGAGATTGAAGCTTTCAAGATGATTGAGTTAGCTCGCATACAAAACAAGTATCTCACACAGGAAAATGTTTTGTTGAAGGATCATATCGTCGCACTCAAGGGCATTATCCGCAAATTGGAGGAGCTTTTACGCTCGATGTGCGATTATCCACCATCATCATCACCACCTTCATCACCTCCGAGGACATAATCACATGGGTATGGGCACTCCCCTTGGCAACTGCCAAGCTTGGGGGAGGTGCCCCGGTATCGTATCACCATCACACTTCTATCTTTACCGTTTTACTTAGTTCGATCCTTTTAGTAATATCTTGATCTAGTAGAATAAAGTTTTGGTATGAATTAGTTTTGAGTTTTGCTTTGTGATCCCTCTATGTAATCGAGTCCGTGAGCTATATATAATAAAGATTAGTGTTG
This sequence comes from Triticum dicoccoides, assembly GCF_002162155.2. Taxonomy (NCBI): domain Eukaryota; kingdom Viridiplantae; phylum Streptophyta; class Magnoliopsida; order Poales; family Poaceae; genus Triticum; species Triticum dicoccoides. Next base: position 116,844,515 of record NC_041387.1, on the reverse strand, counting down.
AGTCAAGGGCTTGCTATCTTTCTATGATCTTAAATGCATAAAAGAATAAAAAGAAATAAAAGAGTTCATATTGATCTTATGGATAGTAATGACTTCACACATAAAGAGTATGAGGCATAAAAGTTGTTGAGAGTTGGCAAACATAGTTTTGGTCATCGTTGCAATCAATAGGAAGTAATAAGAAAGAGAGGTTTTCACATATAAATATACTATCTTGGACATCTTTTATAATTGTGAGCACTCATTAAAGTATGACATGCTAAATAGTTGATGTTGGACAAGGAAGACAATGTAATGGGTTATGTTTTCTCGCATCTTAGTTAAAGTATATTGTCATGGATCGTCCAACATGTTGAGCTTGCCTTTCCCCCTCATGCTAGCCAAATTCCTTGCACCAAGTAGAGATACTACTTGTGCTTCCAAATATCCTTAAACCCAGTTTTTGCCATGAGAGTCCACCATACCTACCTATGGATTAAGTAAGATCCTTCAAGTAAGTTGTCATGTTGCAAGCAATGAAAATTGCTCTCTAAATATGTATGACTTATTAGTGCGGATAAAATAAGCTTTATACGATCGTGTGATATGGAAGTAATAAAAGCGGCGGACTGCATAATAAAGGTTCATATCACAAGTGACAATATAAAGTGACGTTCTTTTGCATTAAGATTTTGTGCATCCAACCCTAAAAGCACATGACAACCTCTGCTTCCCTCTACGAAGGGCCTATCTTTTATTTTATGTCTTTTACATTATGCAAGAGTCAAGGTGATCCTCACCTTTCCCTTTTTCATTTTATCCTTTGGCAAGCACCTCGTGTTGGAAAGATCCTGATATATATATATATATCCAATTGGTTGTAAGTTAGCATGAACTATTATTGTTGACATTATCCTTGAGGTAACCCTTGAGGTAAAACATCGGGAGGCAACACTATAAGCCCCTTTCTTTCTCTTTGTCCGATTAAAACTCCATAACCATAAGTATTGCGTGAGTGTCAGCAATTGTGAAAGACTAAATGATAGTTGAGTATGTGGACTTGCTGAAAAGCTCTTATATTGACTCTTTCCTATGTTATGATAAATTGCAATTGCTTCAATGACTGAGATTATAGTTTGTTAATTCCCAATGAAGTTTATGATGCATACTTGACATTGTGAATAGGTTGTTACTTGAGCATAAGAAATCATATGATATATATATATATGTGTGTGTGTGTGTGTGTGTTTTGCTGTTATAAGAATGTTCATGATGCCCTCATGTCCGTATTTTATTTTTATCGACACCTCTATCTCTAAACATGTGGACATATTTTTTGATATCGGCTTCCGCTTGAGGACAAGCGATGTCTAAGCTTGTGGGAGTTGATACGTCCATTTTGCATCATTGTAAATGTACAAAAGTAGGGGCTCTCCTTTTGACCCCTTTACTTGTGCACGGGCAGTCAGAGCCACGCGCCACGCCGCACATAGCAGGGCAAGGGAGGGGAGCCGGAGAGAAGCCGAAGGCACAAGGCAAACAAGGTAACACAAAAGACCAAGACCACAGAGAGCAGATGGATGAAGCAAGTTTCCCCGGCAAGACCCTTGCCAGCGCAGCCTCAGCAGCCCCGGCAAGCCTCTTGCCAGGGCGGCTCGCCCACACTAGCGGAGTGAGCCACCCTCGAACCCACGGTCTCCAACACCATCAACCACGTTGGGCCAGGGCTCGGGAGGCACCTCCATGGTGGCATGCAGATCTTTGTGAAGACAAAGAATATTCAAGATCAGATGAGGATTGGAAGGCGACGATCCTCGACAAGATCCTTGACGAGGAAACCCGCAAGGCCCCCGGCAAGATCCTTGCCGGGGACGACAGCGTGCCACAGCAAGACCCTTGCCGGGCCACCCGGGAAGGCCCTTGCCAAGGGCGTCAGGCCACCGCCAGGCCCACGCCAACCAAGTCTCCACCGCCATTCACATGCAGCTGCCAGCCCAAACCAGCTGGGCAGGCACCTACATGGCAACATGCAGCTTCTAGGCCAACTCAGCACACACCTGCGTGGCGGCATGGAGATCTTCGTGGAGGCTCCACCACCGCACCACCTCAGCTGCTTGCCTGCCTACATGGCGCCGCATGCATCGCTGGCCAGGGCGCATGTCAAAGCAAGGAGGAGCGGCGACGGACGGGACGTGCCTCTCCCCCGTCCCTGATAAAGTAAGGGGACACCTAAGCTACGCATTAAATGCGTCTTGTCCTGTAATACGAGCGATAAGCTCATAGGACTATAGGCCTTTCCACCTCCTGTGTGCCACTGTGGCAGCCCCTTTCGACTATAAAAGGAGGCACATGGCGTACTGGAGAGGGATTAGGCTCTTTGGACCACGCAGCCACCGCAGCTAGTTCAGGAGCTCAAGAACACCCAATACATCCAGCAAAGCAGGACTAGGGTTTTACGCATCCCTCGCGGCCCGAACCTGGGTAAATGGTCCTTGTGCTGGTTACTAATCCTGCTCTTCTCACAATCCCGCACCCCGCAACCGCAGAAGGGATCCTCGTGATCCCATAGGTGTCGTTTCCCACCGACATCTTTGGCGCGCTAGGTAGGGGCCCGCAATTGTGAGAATCTGGCCTAGTAGTAGGCCTAGCAGTTCTTCATCGCCACGGCTCCGCGGAGAAGGAGGCCAAGAGAGTGGCGTTGTCTGCGAGCGTGAAGGATGCCAGGGCAGTGACGAGAAAGCTAAGTCATGCCAAACTTTAAACTTTTCTCCTTAATATATGGTTATCGTCCTTAGAGATTCGGCCTATGTATGGAAAACCTGTACGCAGAGGGGCCCTCCCGCAGTTGGCAATGCCCTTGTTCTTTTTCGAGTTCGCTCAACAGCTCAAGCGGCCGCATCGAGAGCGGCAGGGCAGCCTTCCGCAATTAGCAACACTCTCGACTCTGACTCGAGTCAAGCTCGACAGTTCGAGCGGCCGCGTTAAGGGCGGTAAGGTGGTTTTCCCGGAGCATGCGCACCCGATAGGCCAATAGGGATCCGTCCTCACGCCGCCGCCCTGGGTTTACGCGCCGGCAAGCCTACCCAGTTAATGTAGGGTGGACATACAAAGGAAAATCGAACAGGAAAATAACGTGCATAATGTCAGAAGTACTACAGGGTTATATTATAGAAAATTGGCACCACGGTTCTAACTAAAGATAGCAATTGTCTTGGTCATGAACCTGTAGCGGCGATAAGAAACAGGGTGCCTAATCCCGGCGCTGGCCCTCCAACCTCTTGATTCCGTCGATGCGGCTGATGATGGGCTTGATACGCTCCTTGAGCGCCGCGATGTCTGCATCCTCCGGCAAGCTCTTTAGCGCAGCTTCGAAGTCAAGGTCAGGATGCCAGTGCGCCATCTTGGCAAGCACCTTGGTCATGGCGCCCCGGCAAAGCATCCGGGACTCCTCGGCCAGGGAGGTCGTCCAGTTGGAGTGAAGCCGCTCTAGAGCGCCGATGACCCTCTCAAAGAACAGGGTCAGGTTGGCGTTGGGGCTCAGGCTTGTCTCTGGGGCGTACCTCACGTCCGACATCCCCATGGTGGCCAGCTGCATGGTGGCCGAGTTTGCAACGACGGCGAGGCGTCCGAGCCAACGCTTCTCGCCCTTCACGTGGTTGTTAAGGTTGGCGGCCTCGTTCCTACGCAGCTGCTTCTCGGTCTCCAGGTCCTTGGTCAGGGTCCCCTCTCGGGCCTTGGCCTCCGACATCATCTTCTCGAGATCCTCCAGCTTCAGCTTGAGGTCTCTGATGGAGTTGTTGGCCTCGGAGAGCTCTCCGGCCTTGCTGACGGCCGCATCGTGTGCCTCCACCAAGGCGCTGTTGAGCGTGTCCTTCTCCTTGGACAGCTTCAAAGTTTGCTCCTTCAGCTCATCCCGCTCTGCCTCCAGCTCCTTCACCTTGCCGGCGTGAACCAGAGCATGGGCATCGAGTGCCTCCCTGTGACTCTGCTCTAGCTCTTGGGTCCGCTGTACGACGAGCTTGTCCACCTCTTCATCCTTGCCGCGGAGCGTGGTGGTGAGTTTCTCCTCGCGCACGGCAAGGTCCTCCTCTTGGGAGCTTAGTGCGGCCTCGCGCTGGGTCCGGGCGGCTTCGACAGCAACGGCCAAGTTCTTCGCCGTCTCTTGGGCCTTCTCGATGTCGGCCAGCTTCATGGTGAGCTCCACGTCACACTTGGCCAGCTCGCCCTGGGCGGCCCTCAGCTTGTCTTGAGCCTAGCGGAACCAGTCCTGCGCCTCGGAGACGCGCCCCTGGAGGTCCGCCTCCGCCACCATCACCGTCCTGGACTTGGCCTTGTCCAAACGGGCGCGGTGGAGCGTCTGGAGCTTTCGGAAGCTGGCGCCCATGGCCTGGAGCAGCCGCTCCTCCTGGGAACCGTTGCTATCAACGCCCGGCTCGTCGACGACCTCGAACCCGGCCGCGGAAAGCACCTCCTCGTCGAACACCTCTCCCTCGACGGGTGTCCTGGTGCTCGATGCACCTGGGAGGAGGACGAACAAGTCGTCACCCACCCTCAGGTACCTGCCGGAGCCGGAGGCGGCGGCGGAGGAGGGCTGGTCATCAACCACCTCCTCCTTGGTAGCAGCCTTGCCGCCCCCCCGGCAGGTCCCTTGCCGGGCTCCCTGACGGGCCCCTTGGCAGCGTCCTCAGCAACGCACTTGGCGCTCTCCTCGGGGGCGATCTTCTCGGCCTGCGCCGCGGCATCCTCAGTGACATCCTTGATGATGGTATCAACGTCCTCTGGGTCCATCGAGGGGAATTCTGAATGTCAAGAAGGGGATAGGGCGAGGCCGAGATCAAAAAGCCAGTAAAGAAGAAAGAAAGAACGCAAGCAGGAACGGAAGGCGAGTGGCTTACCCGTGCCAAGCCGAGAAGCAGAAGTCCCCTCTCCACCAAGGTTGGGCGTCGAGGCGAAGCCACCGGCGCCCGCGTTCTCCTCCTCCTCCTCCATGTGCATGGGCTCGGTGCTTGGTGCCCTTGCCGGGGACGCCCCTTGGGGCGGTGTGGACGATGGGGGCGGCACGTTGGGAGAAGCCCTATGTGGCTCCCCTTGCTGCTGCTCCCCTCCTACATCCACAGCATGGTCAGTACCAAAGTATCATACCCACAGCGCACGTCGACGAAGGACGGGTGATGGACTCATGCTGGGGGCTGGGGGCTGCTGTCCGGCTGCTCAACACCACCAGTGGCGTGCTGGAGGTGCCTGTCGGGGGCTGGCCGCTCGTCGAGACCCTTTCCCTCTTCACCCTTTGGGCCAACATCTCCACGTCCCTGCGGGATGAAGATGATTCAAAATAGGCAGCACCATTTGAGGAAATGGAGAAAACAAAAAAGAAAAGAAGGGGGAAAAGCAGAGCTTACTCTTCCTCCTCCTCCTCCTCCTCCTCTGGAGCTTTCCTCTTCCTCTCTGGGTTGAGGGGTCGAAAGTCAAAAGCAATCCCCGCACCAACGTCTGCCGGCGAGGGGGGAGGCGGTGGCGTCTGGGCACGCTTGGATGATGAAGAAGCGGATGCCTTCTTCTTCGCCGCCACGGCCTTCACCACCTTCTTCGTTGCCGCATCCCTTGTCTGGCGCCCAGACGTCTCCTGGGCCTGTCGCAGCTGTGCGGCCCGGCCGGAACGGACCGGCTCGCCCGAGGTGGCCTGCCGTAGGAATCGCCCTCTTCTAGTGACTGGAGGGTCGGTGGTCATGGTCTCCTCCCCCTCGTCCTCCTCATCCGACGAGTCGTCGGCCACGTCCTCAATGAGGGGAACCCCGGTGCCGGCGCTGCTGGCCTCCCCAGCGGCCGTCGTCCACCGGGCAAGCTCTTCATCTTCCGCTTCCACCACGGCCTTGTCCTCCACACCGCCGGTGCTGCCGGCCTCCTCAGCGAGCTTCCCTCCGCCACCCTGGTGGCGATGTAGTCTAGCTCCGCCTGGGAGGTGTCCTGGATGAGCCGCGGCTCGGCAGTGGCGTACTCCTCGCGCAAGGTGTCTAAGAATTCCTGCATTTGGAGCTCGTCCGGCTCGACCTAGCTCGGGTCAAGGCTATGCGCATTGAAGTACGACATCATGGTGATGATGTCGGACCGGCGAAGATTGTTGCACATCGGGACCACTCCTACCGGCAAATTGAAAACGAGCTCTTTAACAACCTTGCCGGCCTTCACGGCAGCCCTCGCAGCCTTGCCGGACCGCTCAACCTCACCGTCGTCATTGACCTCAAGCTGGAAGATCTGTTGGCAGAGATGGGCGTGCCTCAGCACCGTCAGGTTGTGGTCGAGGCCAAGGCTGAGCCTCATGATGTCAGCAGCATTCGTGAAAAGCCAGGCCAGCCTCCCCTTGTTGTGCAGAGGAGCGATTCGGTGGCGGATGAAGTCCGCCCCGATCATTTCGAGGGTGAGCCCGGCCTCGGTGGTCCAAAGAATCCTGGTGGTGGCAATCGTGAGCTTCTCGTCGTCGGTGTCGACGTTGCCCCAGTCTTTTCCACGGACCGGCGGCTCCCGACAAACCTCGCAGAATGCTGGCGGGTTCTCCTCCTCAATCCAGCACCACTGCCCCCGCCACTCTTCCCACCTCTCCTTCGTGGCGCCCTCCAGGTACGCGCCCTTGGCCCTCGGAATCCAGGCAACGCAACCGGAGATGGCGCCCCCTTTTGGATCCGAGGGGAGAAGTAGTGGCGGAAGAGCGTCGTGTTGGGGTGCACCCCAGCAAAGCCCTCGCAGAGGTGTGCGAAGAGAGCCATGCACACCATGACATTCGGAGTGAAATCCAGAAGGCGGAAGCCGTAGGTGTGCATGACGTCCTTGAAGAAATCGGAGAAGGGGGGACAGAGCCTGCAGGAGAAGTAATCGACAAAGAAAGGGTACCGATTTGGGGCGGCCTTGGCGCTGGCGGGGATGACGTGCATGGCTGGATGCTCCGTTGTTTCTCCCCCCGTCTTCACCCCCCACAGAGGTTTGAAGAACTCCCTGAGCTCGGACACGTCGACCGTCGAGGGGAAGTAGGCAAACTGCGCCCGTCGCGCCACCAGCTCGCTCTCCGGCTGCTCCGTCGCCCCAGCATCCTTGGCCACTCCCTTGCCTTTGGTGGATTTGGGCGCCATGGCAGCTGCGGGAAGCAAGAGGGCATAGGATGGCGGAAGCGCAGCGACGGTGGATGAAGACGGGGGGCTCGGGAAGGAGGAAGAAAGGGTGCGGCGGTTCCAAGATTGGAGGAGACACAGGGGAGGGGTAAAGTGAGTAGCACGCCCGCGGTTATTCCTTTTTAGAGGGAAGGCGCGGGCCGCCTACTTTCCCATTAACTGCGATACGATGCATGCATGCAGAAACCGTCCCACGCATGCCCACCCCACGTCATGAACGCTCTTCCACGACGCGCGTTCGACGCAGGTCGTGGGGAAGCACAGCAGACGAAACAGTTACCGCGGTAAAATCTGCCCCGCCTGCCCGCGCACCGTTCTGGGCCTGGCCCAACAACGTGTCACGCTTATGTGTGGCCCAGGCACGGGGGCTCCCGTCGGTGTACAAAAGTAGGGGCTCTCCTTTTGACCCCTTTACTTGTGCACGGGCAGTCAGAGCCACGCGCCACGGCCGCACATAGGAGGGCAAGGGAGGGGAGCCGGAGAGAAGCCGAAGGCACAAGACAAACAAGGCAACACCAAACACCAAGACCACACAAAGAAGATGGACGAAGTAGGTTTCCCCGGCAAGACCCTTGCCGGGGCAGCCTCAGCAGCCCCGGCAAGCCTCTTGCCGGGGCAGCTCGCCCACACCAGCGGAGTGAGCCACCCTCGAACCCATGGTCTCCAACACCATCAACCACGTTGGGCCAGGTCTTGGGAGGCACCTCCATGGTGGCATGCAGATCTTTGTGAAGACAAAGAATATTCAAGATCAGATGAGGATTGGGAGGCGACGATCCTCGACCATATCCTTGCCGAGGAAACCCGCAAGACACCTAGCAAGATCCTTGCCGGGGACGACAGCGCGCCACGGCAAGACCCTTGCCGGGCCACCCAGCAAGGCCCTTGCCAAGGGCATCAGCGAGGCCACCGCCAAGACCGCGCCAACCAAGTCACCACCGCCGTTCACATGCAGCTGCCAGCCCAAACCAGCTGGGCAGGCACCTACGTGGCAACATGCAGCTTCCAGGCCAACTCAGCACATGCCTGCATGGCGGCATACAGATCTTCGTGGAGGCTCCACCACCATGCCACCTCAGCTGTGTGCCTGCCTACATGGCGCCACATGCATCGCTGGCCAGGGCGCGTGTCGAAGCGAGGAGGAGCGGCGACGGACGGGACGGGCCTCGCCCCCGTCCCCGATAAAGCGAGGGGACACCTAAGCTACACATTAAATGCGTCTTGTCCTGTAATACGAGCGATAAGCTCATAGCACTGTAGGCCTTTCCACCTCCTGTGTGCCACTGTGGCAGCCCCTTTCAACTATAAAAGGAGGCCCATGGCGTACTGGAGAGGGATTCGGCTCTTTGGACCATGCAGCCACCGTAGCTAGTTCAGGAGCTCAAGAACACCCAATACATCCACGAAAGCAGGACTAGGGTTTTACGCGTCCCTCATGGCCCGAACCTGGGTAAACGATCCTTGTGTTGGTTACTAATCCTGCTCTTCTCAAAATCCCGCGCTCCGCAACTGCAGAAGGGATCCTCGTGATCCCAAAGGTGTCGTTTCCCATCGATAATCATGCTTTTATATTGATATTTATTGCATTATGAGTTGTTATTACACGTTATGTCACAATACTTATGGCTATGCTCTCTTATTTTACAAGGTTTAACATGAAGAGGGAGAATGCCGGCAGCTGGGATTCTGGGCTGGAAAAGGAGCAAATATTGGAGACCTATTCTGCACAACTCCAAAACTCTTGAAACTCCACGAAAGTCATTTTTGGAATTAATGATAATTATTGAGCGAAAGAAGTACCAGAGGGGGGGCCACACCCTGGCCACGAGGGTGGGGTGCGCCCCCTGCCTCATGGGCCCCCTGGTGGCCCTCCAGTGCCCATCTTCTGCTATATGAAGTCTTTTGCCCTGGAAAAAATCATAAGCAAGATTACGGGACGAAACTCCGCCGCCACAAGGCGGAACCTTGGTGGAACCAATCTAGGGCTCCGGCGGAGCTGTTCTGCCGGGGAAACTTCCCTCTGGGAGGGGGAAATCTTCACCATCGTCATCACCAACGATCCTCTCATCGGGAGGGGTCAATCTCCATCAACATCTTCACCAGCACCATCTCCTCTCAAACCCTAGTTCATCTCTTGTATCCAATATTTGTACCAAAACCTCAGATTGGTACCTGTGGGTTGCTAGTAGTGTTGATTACTCCTTGTAGTTGATGCTAGTTGGTTTATTTGGTGGAAGATCATATGTTCAGATCCTTAATGCATATTAATACCCCTTTGATTATGAACATTAATATGCTTTGTGAGTAGTTACGCTTGTTCCTGAGGACATGGGTGAAGTCTTGCTATTAGTAGTCATGTGAATTTGGTATTCGTTCGATATTTTGATGAGATGTATGTTGTCTCTCCTCTAGTGGTTTTATGTGAACGTCAACTACATGACACTTCACCATTATTTGGGCCTAGAGGAAGGCATTGGGAAGTAATAAGTAGATGATGGGTTGCTAGAGTGATAGAAGCTTAAACCCTAGTTTATGTGTTGCTTCGTAAGGGGCTGATTTGGATCCACTAGTTTCATGCTATGGTTAGGTTTACCTTAATACTTCTTTTGTAGTTGCGGATGCTTGCAATAGGGGTTAATCATAAGTGGGATGCTTGTCCAAGAAAGGGCAGTACCCAAGCACCGGTCCACTCACATATCAAATTATCAAGGTAACGAACGCGAATCATATGAGCGTGATGAAACTAGCTTGACGATAATTCCCATGTGTCCTCGGGAGTGCTTTTCTCATTATAAGAACTTGTCCATGCTTGTCCTTTGCTACAAAAAGGATTGGGCCACCTTACTGCACCTTATTTAATTACATTTCTTTTTAGCCGTTACAAATTATCTTATCACAAAACTATCTGTTACCTACAATTTCAGCGCTTGCAGAGAATACCTTACTGAAAACCACTAGTCATTTCCTTCTGCTCCTCATTGGGTTCGACACTCTTACTTATCAAAAGGACTACGATAGATCCCCTACACTTGTGGGTCATCACGACCCACCACGTGGCTCCGTCGATGGCCTGGTATGTCCCAGCTTCAACACCAACACAGCAAGACCCTCGCGAGGGGGCAAGCCTCGCGAGGCAGATGACGCCAAGACCCCCGAAGGAGTTGGCCTCCTTAGGAGGGCTCCTGAGGGGCGGAGAGTTCTATGCAGCTACCTCGGGAGGCTCAGCTGACGTGAGCCATGATGAACAAGACCAGGCGGGCGCCAGGCGGGTGCAGAGCGTAGGTTTCCTCTTTGGTGCAAGGGAGGAAATCTGCAGGCGAGGAGTCCCGAGGAATCAGCCAAGGATGGAGGTCATCACCGAGCCCATCGCAGCGTCACGACCAGATGCTTTTCGCAGGCGAAGACTACTTTTGTCAGGATAGACTATACTACTTGTGCCCTTTCAAATCCCGCCATTGTGGAATCCCTTCCCGCTCATATTTGGGAAGAGGACCAATGCGAATATATATAGGACTTAGCCACCACCATAGTGAGGGAGAGATCCATTCCACCCCCAAACACCACACCAGCTCAAGAACACCTCACCTCCTGAGGCTTGTTCATCCTTTGTACTAGTTCATCCATAGCCCCTCGAGGCAATCCACCACACCACACTGGATTAGGGTATTACACCACAACGGTGGCCCGAACCAGTATAAATCTCTAGGTCTTTCTATCTCGGTGAGCTCTACGCGCTAGGCTAGGGAGGATCGCAAGTAGGCAGGCTGGGCAGGTTGAGATCTCCACACGCACCCCAGTGTTAAAACCTCTCACGGGTTGCCGGATCCTGAAATCCGACATTCACATCAAAAATTATGTTTTTATTTTTTACCTACTCAGGGACGAGCAGGAATTGAGCTTGGGGATGCTTGATAAGTCTCCAATGTATCTATAATTTTTGATTATTCCATGCTATTATGTTATCCATCTTGGATGTTTTATATGCATTTATATGCTATTTTATATGATTTTTGGGACTAACCTATTAACCTAGAGCCCAGTGCCAGTTTCTGTTTTTTCCTTGTTTTTGTGTTTCGCAGAAAAAGAATACCAAACGGAGTCCAATTGACCTGAAAATTTACGGAGCTTATTTTTGGACCAAAAGAAGCCCACAGAGCATCAGAGATGGACCAAAAGAGTCTCGAGGCCACCATGAGGGGGGAGGGTGCACCCTACCCCTTGGGCGCACCCCCTACCTCGTGGTTGCCTCGTGGACCCCCCTGGCTTATTCCCGACGCCAACACCTCTTTTATATCCCCAAACTTTCAGAACAGAACCAAGATCGGGAGTTCCGCCGCCGCCAAGCCTCTGTAGCCACCAAAAACCAATCGGGACCCTGTTTCGGCACCCTGCCTGAGGGGGGATCCATCACCGGTGGCCATCTTCATCATCCCGGCGCTCTCCATGATGAGGAGGGAGTGGTTCACCCTCGGGACTGAGGGTATGTACCAGTAGCTATGTGTTTGATCTCTCTCTCTCTCTCTCTCTCTCTCTCTCTCTCTCTCTCTCGTGTTCTTGTTTTGGCACTATCTTGATGTACTGCGAGCATTGCTATTATAGTTGGATGTTATGATGTTTCTCCCCCTCTACTTTCTTGTAATGGATTGAGTTTTCCCTTTGAAGTTATCTTATCGGATTTAGTCTTTAAGGATTTGAGAACACTTGATGTATGTCTTGCGTGGGATACCCGTGGTGACAATGGGGTATTCTATTGATTCACTTGATGTATGTTTTGGTGATCAACTTCCGGGTTCCGTGACCTTGGGAATCTATGCATAGGGGTTGGCACCCGTTTTTGTCTTGACTCTCCGGTAGAAACTTTGGGGCACTCTATGAAATTCTTTGTGTTGGTTTGAATAGATGAATCTGAGATTGTGTGATGCATATCATATAATCAAACCCGCGGATACTTGAGGTGACATTAGGGTATCTAGGTGACATTAGAGTTTTGGTTGATTTGTGTCTTGAGGTGTTATTTTACTATGAACTCTAGGGATGTTTGTGACACTTATAGGAATAGCCCAATGGATTGATCGGAAAGAATAACTTTGAGGTGGTTTCATACCCTACAATAATCTCTTCGTTTGTTCTCCGTTATTAGTGACTTTGGAGTGAGTCTTTGTTGCATGTTGAGGGATTGTCATATGATCAAGTTATGTTATCATTGTTGAGAGAACTTGCACTAGTGAAAGTATGAACCCCAGGCCTTGTTTCGAAGCATTGCAATGCCGTTTTTGCTCACTTTTACTACTTGTTACCTTGCAGTTTTTTACCTTGTAGTTTTTATAATTTCAGATTACAAAAACCTATATCTACCATCCATATTGCACTTGTATCACCATCTCTTCGTCGAACTAGTGCACCTATACAATTTACCATTGTATTGGGTGTGTTGGGGACACAAGAGACTCTTTGTTATTTGGTTGCAGGGTTGTTTGAGAGAGACCATCTTCATCCTACGCCTCCCACGGATTGATAAACCTTAGGTCATCCACTTGAGGGAAATTTGCTACTGTCCTACAAACCTCTGCACTTGGAGGCCCAACAACGTCTACAAGAAGAAGGTTGTGTAGTAGACATCACACGGCGGCCCAGTGAACTATTACTTGTACTGTAGTACTACTATAGTTTTGCTATTTCGCACGATTCATGGATACAAACCCGATTAAACAGGCAAGGGCGGGATTTTTCCCACGCGGTAGATGATACTACCCATACATTTCAAAGGCAATTTTAATGTATGCAAACTGATAATTAAGTAACAATATGAGATCTAGTAAAACTAAAAACACATGTGATTTATTGTGTTAGAGTGTAGTAGTAGTGCTGTATTGCATTGTTGTTAGACGTAACATGCGAGAATGTGTAGAGATGTACTTTTGGAGGGCCTACAGAGAGAAATTGGGCATAAAGTGGATTCAAATATTTGTATTTGTCTTCATAGCATTTGTAACTCATACCTACGGTTTGTACATTAGATGCGAATGCTTGTTCGCTCTTACGAAACCAGTACAACAATAATGGGGTACCATGCGCCAATTTAGGCACTGGCACGTTGGCCTACTCGGCTCAATAGAGAGAGCGAGAGAAGAGATAAATACATGGGCGGTCAGTGTATTTCGAGCGAAAAGCGTAATACGGCCACCAGACTTCAGAATACGCTTATTACGGTCACTATATACGTTTTGCGGTGATTGTACGATCACTTGCTCATAGTGCAGAATCGGATTGCACTCTGTTGACCGGCCAAATAGTCTGCGTGGCATTATGTTGACTAGTTAAATTGACCATGTTCCTTGTGGGTCCCACCTGTCAGTTTGCATAGGAAAAGGGTCAGAAAAACACAAATTTACGCATGTGCGACAAGACTCCAATCCTTGCATGGGAACCACCTGGTTGTGTATGTGTTTGTCAGGGCTTGATGTGTGCGCATGCACGTGTAGGTTGAGCACTTGAGCATGAGAATGTGTGTTGGTCGTGCATGCATGCGTGCGTGTGTGCGTGTGAGTGTTGCGTGCATGCGTGGCTGTGTGTGTACGTGTGAGTGTTGTGTGCGTGCTTGGATGCGTGTGTTCATGTGAGTGTTGCGTGCATGCAGTTCGTGTGCACGCGTGCATGTGTGTATAATCACCACACCAGCTCATGTGTGTTAAAACAGTCGGCTCATCATACCAATACAAGGCAACCTTTTCCGTTGTGCCCGCGGTTATTGTCGGTGTCAAAACTGGCGGATCTCGTGTAGGGGGTCCCAAACTGTGCGTCTAAGGCTAATGGTAACAGGAGGCGGGGGACACAATGTTTACCCAGGTTCGGGCCCTCTCTATGGAGGTAATACCCTACTTCCTGCTTGATTAATCTTGATGATATGAGTATTACAAGAGTTGATCTACCACGAGATCATAGAGGCTAAACCCTAGAGGCTAGCCTATGATTCTGATTGTTGTTCTTGTCCTACGGACTAAACCCTCCGGTTTATATAGACACCGGAGGGGCTAGGGTTACACAGAGTCGGTTACAGAGAAGGGAATCTATATATCCGAATTGCCAAGCTTGCCTTCCACGCGAAGGAGAGTCCCAACGGGACACGGGACGAAGTCTTCAATCTTGTATCTTCATAGTCCAACAGTCCGGCAAAGCATAGAGTCTGGCTGTCCGAGGACCCCCTAATCCAGGACTCCCTCAGTCATGACTTCGAATGACCGTCCAATATTTTTTTATCGTTTGTTTTCATTCTTATACACGCCGACAGGTGGGCCCAATGGTAGTGAGCTAATGTGATGCAACATTAGAGGTGCCACGTCGAGCATTTAACTGGTCAACTATTCGTGTCTTCAGCAAATATAGAGTTGTACGGTGAGCCAGTGACTGTAAAATAACCCGAAAACATAAATGGTGACCGTAATGAGTGGATTCTGAAGTCTAATGTACGTATCATGCTTTTGCTTCATATACAATGATCGTCATTGTATATATCGTGAGAGAAAGATGAAACATGCGTGAATGTGCTCACAACATAGTTTTAGAGGACCTGGAGATAGTTTGTGTGCGTACGTGAAAGGGGCGTAGATGGGGTGTATGCTATGGAGACAGAGATGCTCTTCGTTTCTCTTTATTATGAATAACTTTATATATAGTATAAAAATATAAAAATTCACAGTGCGAATAAATATCATTAGGGGCACCATGCAATGCAAATTAATGTTCATACTCCTCCATATAACTTTGTAATGTTGTATATATGTAGAAATTCTAAAATAATTTTTTGGCCACACTTTGTGTGGTTTTACTCAAAATGAATGTTGTATGCGAAATAAATGTGAAGAGAGGGATTTTTAGATCAATGGGGTACGTGATGTAACATGTGTGAATGTGTAGTTGATGTATTTGGCAGGGCCTAGAGAGGTATGTGTATGTATTATGTATTACATATTCGAGA
>NC_041387.1:116647167-116829092 GCF_002162155.2 Triticum dicoccoides | reverse complement strand
AATGAGAGGTCTAGACAGAGAGAGTGAGACGAATAGGATGTCACGGCGAGAGATGCCATTGAGTGTGTATATGCAAGGGGGGAGGGGATAGAGGCACGGGGAGAAAATATTTTGTGTGGTGTCTGTGTTGGTATGTGTGGGCATGAGAAGATAACAAGACCTGGGGGCTTACGGTGTGCCACAACATGAGGTACGGTGGGCCGAGGTGAGGCCCTTGTCTCGATTCCGTCCTGTGCCACATTGGTCGGCCCGTGACACATTTAGGGAGACCCATGGAGGACTAGTCGTACAAGACAAAGATAGCAGAGTCGTGAAGAACTCTGTTCCACTGACAAAGCTGGCTCGGATTTGTAACCCTAGGTCCTCGGAGTAAGGTAACCCCTTATCTCTAATATTACTGCTCATCCAACCTAACTTGAAGGGGCATCCTAAAGAATGCTCTACTAGAATCATACTCGTCAATTAGGAAGAGAGGCGGAAACAATGCGTCAGAGACATGCCTAAAGATAATGTGTGTGCGGGAGACACGTAGGCAGGTCTCTGTATATAGAAAGGGTCGATGGGGATTGTGTGTGTGTATGCTTGTGAGAGGAAGAGTGCTTGTGATAAAGGTTAGTGAAAACGATCATAAATGGTTACGAGAGTGAGGCAGGGTTATATCGAGAGCATGTCTGTGAGAAAGACACCTTTGGAGAGAGTGTGTGAGAGACCATCGATTGCATTATGGGCTGTTACTACACATTATGTCACAATACTTATGCCTTTTCTCTCTTATTTTACAAGGTTTACATGAAGAGGGAGAATGCTGGCAGCTGGAATTCTGGGCTAGAAAAGGAACAAATATTAGAGACCTATTCTGCACAACTCCAAAAGTCCTTAAACTCCACGAAAGTCCATTTTGGAATATATTACCAGAGGCGGGCCACCCACTGTCCACGAGGGTGGAGGGCGCGTCCTACCCCCCTAGCGTGCCCCATCTGCCTCATGGGCCACCTGGCAGCCCCCCGATGCCCATCTTTTGGTATATGGTGTCTTTTGCCCTAAAAAAATCATAAGAAAGCTTTCGGGACGAAGCGCCGCCATCTCGAGGCGGAACCAATCTAGGGATCCGACGGAGCTGTTCTGCCGGGGAAACATCCCTCCGGGAGGGGGAAATCGTTGCCATCGTCATCACCATCGATCCTCTTATCGAGAGGGGGTCAATCTCCATCAACATCTTCACCATCACCATCTCCTCTCAAACCCTAGTTCATCTATTGTATCCGATCTTTGTCTCAAAACCTCAGATTGGTACCGGTGGGTTGCTAGTAGTGTTGATTACTCCTTGTAGTTGATGCTAGTTGGTTTATTTGGTGGAAGATCATATGTTCAGATCCTTTATGCATATTAATACCCCTCTGATTATGAACATGAATATGCTTTGTGAGTAGTTACGTTTGTTCCTGAGGACATGGGAGAAGTGTTGTTATAAGTAGTCATGTGAATCTGGTATTCGTTCGATATTTTGATGAGATGTATGTTGTCTTTCCTCTAGTGGTGTTATGTGAACGTTGACTACATGACACTTCACCATTATTTGGGCCTAGGGGAAGGCATTGGGAAGTAATAAGTAGATGATGGGTTGCTAGAGTGACAGAAGCTTAAACCCTAGTTTATGTGTTTCTTCGTTAGGGGCTGATTTGGATCCATATGTTTCATGCTATGGTTAGGTTTATCTTAATTCTTCTTTCGTAGTTGCGGATGCTTGCGAGAGGGGTTAATCATAAGTGGGATGCTTGTCCAAGGAAGGGCAGTACCCAAGCACCGGTCCACCCACATATCAAATTATCAAAGTAACGAATGTGAATCATATGAGCATGATGAAAACTAGCCTGACGCTAATTCCCATGTGTCCTCGGGAGCGCTTTGATTTATATAAGAGTTTGTCCAGGCTTGTCATTTGCTACAAAAAGGATTGGGCCACCTTACTGCACCTTAATTACTTTTGTTACTTGTTACCCGTTACGAATTACCTTATCACAAAACTATCTGTTAGCGATAATTTCAGTGCTTGCAGAGAATACCTTACTGAAAACCACTTGTCATTTCCTTCTGCTCCTCATTGGGTTTGACACTCTTACTTATCGAAAGAAATACGATAGATCCCCATATACTTGTGGGTCATCACGATGGAAAAACAGAAACTTTGGCTGTAGTGCACGATTTTACATTTTTGGAACATCGAAAGTTTCTGAAACTTTTTGCACAGTATTGCTATACAATTTTTTTATTTTGTCCTAATTTTTCAGAAATTTTTGGAGTACCATAAGTATGGTAGATGTTCAGATTACTACAAAGTTTCTTGTTTAAGACAGATTCTATTTTTGATGCATTGTTTTGCTTGTTTTCATGAAACTATCGATTCTATCGGTGGTACAGGCCATGGAAAAGTTATATTATAGTAGCTACAATGCAAAAACAAAATATGAATTTGTTTTCAACAGTACTTAGAGTAGTGAGTTGCATTATTATACTAACGGATCTTACCGAGCTTTTTGTTGAGTTCTGTGTGGATGAAGTGATCAAAGATCAAGGAGGTCTCAATATGAGGAGAAGGAGGAGAGGCAAGAGATCAATCTTGGGGATGCCCAAGGCACCCCAAGTAAATATCCAAGGAGACTCAAGCGTCTAAGCTTGGGGATGCCCCAGAAGGCATCCCATCTTTCTTCAACAAGTATCCATATGTTTTCGTTCTCATTTTGTTCATGTGATATGTGTAAATCTTGGAGCGTCTTTTGTGTTTATTTTTCATTTTTATTTTATGCACCATGCTAGTATGAGACAGTCCATGGTTGATTTATAGAATGCTCATTACACTTCACTTATATCTTTTGAGTATGGCTTTATGGAATGCTTCATGTGCTTCACTTATATCATTTGAAGTTTGGATTGCCTATTTCTCATCACACAGAAAACCGTTATTTGGAGAATGCTCTTTTGCTTCACTTATACTTATTAGACCATGGTCCTTCGTAGAAAGAATTAAACTCTCATGCTTCACTTATATCTATTTAGAGAGTCAACATAAATTGGTCAATTGTATGGTTAGTCATAAAATCCTACATAAAACTTACGGATCACTGAATATGATATGGTTGATTCCTTGCAATTGTTTTGTGATATAAAGATGGTAATATGTGGGAGGTACTAGTAAATGGTTGTGGTTAGTAGGAATATTAGTGCTAAGGTTTGTGATTCCCGAAGCATGCACGTAGTCTCTCGTTATGCTATGAAGTTGGAGCATGATTTATTATTAATTGTCTTCCTTATGAGTGGCGGTCGGGGACGAGCGATGGTCTTTTCCTACCAATCTATCCCCCTAGGGGCATGTGTAGTAGTACTTTGCTTCGAGGGCTAATAAACTTTTGCAATAAGTATATGAGTTCTTTATGACTAATGTGAGTCCATGGATAATACGCGCTCTTACCTTTCGCAATTTGCTAGCCTCTACGGTACCGTGCATTGCCCTATCTCACCTCGAGAGTCGGTGCAAACTTCGCCGGTGCATCCAAACCCCGTGATATGATACGCTCTATCACACATAAGCCTTAGTATATCTTCCTCAAAACAGCCGCCATACCTACCTATTATGTCCTTTCCATAGCCATTCCAAGATATATGGCCATGCAACTTCCACCGTCTCTGTTTTGATGACTTGAGCATTCATTTTCATATTGCTTTGCATGACCGTAAGATAGCTAGCATGATATTTCCATGGCTATTTCGTTTTTTGATATTGTTGTTATTCTAGATGATTGCACATCCTGGTACACTGCCAGAGGCATTCATATAGAGTCATATTTTGTTCTAGGTATTGAGTTGTAATTTTTATTTCTATTGAGTTATAAGTAAATAGAAGTGTGATGATCATCATTATTCACTATTAGAGCATGCCCCAGTGAGGAAAGGATGATGGAGACTATGATTCCCCCACAAGTCGGGATGAGACTCCGGACAATGAGAGAAAAAAGGGGAAAAGAGTAAACAAAGAAGAAAAAAAGAAGAAAATACAAAGAGAGAAGGGGCATGCTAGTTCCACACTTGTGCTTCAAAGTAGCACCATGTTTTTCATATAGAGAGTCTCCCATGCTGTCACTTTCATATACTAGTGGGAATTTTTCATTATAGGATTAGATGCACACCCACTTAGTTTTCATGTTGAGCTTTCATACACTTATAGCTCTTAGTGCATCCGTTGCATGGCAATCCCTACTCCTCACATTGATATCAATTGATGGGCATCTCCATAGCCCGTTGGTTAGCCGGGTCGATGTGAGACTATCTTACTTTTTTGTCTTCTCTATATTTACCCCTATCAACATACTCTATTCCACCCATAATGTTATATCCATGGCTTGTGCTCATGTATTGCGTGAGGTTGAAAAAGCTGAAGCACATTAAAAAGTATGAACTAATTGCTCGACTTGTCATCATGGTTGTGCATGATAAATACTTTGTGTTAAGAAGACAAAGCATGACAAGACTATATGATTTTGTAGGGATAGCTTTCTTTAGCATTGAATTTTGAAAGACATGTTTGTTTGTTGGGATGACTGAGTATTGATGTCTTTATGTCAAATTACAGACTATTGCTTTGAATCACTTATGTCCTAATATTCATGCCATGATTAGATATATGATCAACTTTATGCTAGGTAGCATTCCACATCAATTTTTTTATCATTTACCTACTCAAGGACAAGCACGAATTAAGCTTGGGGATGCTAATATGTCTCCATCCTATCTATAATTTTTGATTGTTCCATGACAATATTATACAACTTTCACATATTTTTGGCAACTTTTTATATGATTTATTGGACTAACCTATTGATCCAGTGCCCAGTGTCAGTTCCTGTTTGTTGCATGTTTTTTGTTTCGCAGAGAATCCATATCAAACGAAGTTCAAAGACTATAAAAATTTACGGAGAATTATTTTGGAATATATGTGATTTTGGGGACTTGGAATCAACACAAACGGGGGCCCACAGTGACCACAACCCACCAGGGTGCGTCGGGCACCCTAGCACACCCTGGTGTCTTATGCACTCCTTGAAATTCGGTTGGGGCCCTTCTTCTGGCGCAAGAAAGATAATTTATGGAAAAAAGCGTGTAACAATTTCAGCATAAATCGGAGTTACGGATCTCCGGAAATTTAAGAAACTGTGAAGGGCCAGATTTGGGGAATGCGAAATAGAAGAAAACAGAGAGGGAGATCCAGTCTCGGAGGGGATCCCGCCCCTCCGCCGCCATGGAGGCCATGGAACAGAGGGGGAACTCTCCTCCCATCTAGGGGGAGGCTGAGGAAGAAGAAGAAGGGGGGCTCTCTCCCCCTCTCTCCCGATGGCGTCGGAGTGTCGCCGAGGCCAGGATCATGATGGCGATCTAAATCAACAATCTTGCTACCATCAACACCAACTTTCTCCCCCTCTATCCAGCGGTGTAACAACCCTTCCCCCATTGTAATCTCTACTTAAACATGGTGCTCAACTCCATATATTATTTCCCAATGATCTATGGTTATCCTATGATGTTTGGGTAGATCTGTTTTGTCCTGTGGGTTAATCGTTATCTTGGTTGGTATGATTGTATATTTTATTTATGGTGTTGTCCTATGGTGCCCTCCGTCTCGCGCAAACATGAGGGGCCCCTGTTGTAGGGTGTTGCAATAATATGTTCATGATTCACTTATGGTGGGTTGCGAGAGTGATAGAAGCTTAAACCCGAGTAAGTGGGTTATGGCGTATGGGAGTAAAGAGGACTTGATACTTAATGCTATGGTTAGTTTTCATGACCTTAATGATCTTTAATAGTTGTGGATGCTTGCTAGGGGTCCAATCATAAGTGCATATGATCCAAGTAGATAAAGTATGTTAGTGTTGGAAATATGCCCTAGAGGCAATAATAAATTAGTTATTATTATATTTCCTTATTCATGATAATCGTTTATCATCCATGCTATAATTGTATTGAAAGGAAACTCAGATACATGTGTGGATACATAGACAACACCATGTTCCTAGTAAGCTTCTAGTTGACTAGCTCGTTGATCAATAGATGGTTACGGTTTCCTGACCATGGACATTGGATGTCGTTGATAACGGGATCACATCATTAGGAGAATGATGTGATGGACAAGACCCAATCCTAAGCCTAGCACAGAGATCGTAGTTCATATGCTAAAGCTTTTCTAATGTCAAGCATCATTTCCTTAGACCATGAGATTGTGCAACTCCCGAATACCGTAGGAATGCTTTGGGTGTACCAAATGTCACGACGTAACTGGGTGGCTATAAAGGTGCACTACAGGTATCTCCGAAAGTGTCTGTTGGGTTGGCATGAATCCAGACTGGGATTTGTCACTCCTTGTAAACGGAGAGGTATCTCTGGGCCCACTCGGTAGGACATCATCATAATGTGCACAATGTGACCAAGGGGTTGATCACGGGATGATGTGTTACAGAACGAGTAAACAGACTTGCTGGTAACGAGATTGAACAAGGTATCGGCATACCGACGATCGAATCTCGGGCAAGTACAATACCGCTAAACAAAGGGAATTGTATACGGGATCGATTGAGTCCTTGACATCGTGGTTCATCCGATGAGATCATCGTGGAACATGTGGGAGCTAACATGGGTATCCAGATCCCGCTGTTGGTTATTGACCGGAGAACGTCTCAGTCATGTCTGCATGGTTCCCGAACCCGTAGGGTCTACACACTTAAGGTTCGATAACGCTAGGGTTATAAAGGAAATTTGTATGTGGTTACCGAATGTTGTTCGGAGTCCCAGATGAGATCCCGGACGTCATGAGGAGTTCCGGAATGGTCCGGAGGTAAAGATTTATATATGTCATGTTTTGGTCACCGGAAAAGTTTCGGGTTTTATCGGTAACGCGGGACCACCGGGAGGGTCCCGGGGGTCCACCAAGTGGGGCCACCAACCCCGGAGGGCTGCATGGGCCAAGTGTGGGAGGGGACCAGTCCCAGGTGGGCTGGTGCGCCCCCCACAAGGGGCCCAAGGTGCAGGGAAGAGTGGGAGGGGGCAAACCCTAGGGCAGATGGGCCCTAAGGCCCACCCCAGGTGCACCTCCCCTCTCTCCCCCTCTGGCCGCCACCCAGATGGGATCTGGGGGCTGCCGCCACCCCTGGGGAGGGAACCCTAGAGGGGGAGCAGCCCCCTCCCCTCCCCCTATAAATACATGAGGTCTGGGGGCTGCCCAACACACGAGTTTCTCTCCCTCTTGGCGCAGCCCTACCTCTCTTCCTCCTCCTCTCCCGCGGTGCTTGGTGAAGCCCTGCAGGATTGCCACGCTCCTCCATCACCACCACGCCGTTGTGCTGCTGCTGGATAGAGTCTTCCTCAACCTCTCCCTCTCTCCTTGCTGGATCAAGGCATGGGAGACGTCACCGGGCTGTACGTGTGTTGAACGCGGAGGTGCCGTCTGTTCGGCACTAGGATCTCCGGTGATTTGGATCACGACGAGTACGACTCCTTCAACCCCGTTCTCTTGAACGCTTCCGCTTAGCGATCTACAAGGGTATGTGGATGCACTCTCCTTCCCCTCGTTGCTGGTTTCTCCATAGATAGATCTTGGTGACACGTAGGAAAATTTTGAATTTCTGCTACGTTCCCCAACAGTTAGCTCATGCCTTTCCCTCATATAAAATTACAAGAATATATCGGTACTTGTTATCGATTGCTGAAAGTGCAACTATCCCTAGGCGGTTTTGGTAATTCCTAACAACATATAGCTCATTGAGCTAATGCTATTTCAAGATAAATATTTTAGGAAAAGCTCAATGAATGGCATGGCATGGATGAGAAAAGTGGACCCCTCAAAATACTAAGGATAAAAGGATTGGCTCAAGCTCAAAGCTCAAGACTCTACATTTTATATTTTAGTGATCCAAGATCACATTGAGTCTATAGGAAAAGCCAATACTATCAAGGAGGGAAGAGGTGTTGCTTAATGAGGATCTTGCTCCATAGTGCTTAGTGATATGCTCCAAAACCCTCAACTACTTTCCCACATCCACATATGACCTAAACCAAAAGTCAAACTCGACCCTACCAATTCTTTCTATCTGGCGCCACCGAGTTCAGATGTCATAGCCACTGCCACAAACCCTAGGCAAATCGGTCTGACCGATAGGGATCTCGGTATCACCGAGA
The DNA here is from genome assembly GCF_002162155.2 of Triticum dicoccoides. Lineage (NCBI taxonomy): Eukaryota > Viridiplantae > Streptophyta > Magnoliopsida > Poales > Poaceae > Triticum > Triticum dicoccoides. The sequence goes on along the minus strand of NC_041387.1, from coordinate 116,820,875 downwards.
TGGGATTGTAATCTCTCTGTTTCCCTTCGTAACATTTCGGTACCACCGAGATGAGCGATCGGTCCCACCGAGATTGCAATGTAAACTCCCTGTTTCCTTTTCGTAACATTTCGGTCCCACCGAAATGAGCGAACCGGTCCCACCGAGTTTACCTGACTAACTCTTTGGTTAGCTTATTACCAAAATCGGTCCCACTGAGTTTGTGTAATCGGTCTCACCGAGATTACGTTATGCCATAACCCTAACCATATCAGTCCTACCGAGTTGCATGTCGGTCCCACCGATAATCCTAACGGTCACTAGATTTGCTGAATCGGTCCGACCGAGTTTCTCAATTCGGTCCCATCGAGTTTGGTAAGTTGTGTGTAACGGTTAGATTTTGTGTGGAGGCTATATATACCCCTCCACCTCCTCTTCATTCGCGGAGAGAGCCATCAGAATGAACCTGCACTTCCAACTTGCTATTTCTGAGAGAGAACCACCTACTCATGTGTTGAGGCCAAGATATTCCATTCCTACCATATGGATCTTGATCTCTAGCCTTCCCCAAGTTGCTTTCCACTCAAATCTTCTTTCCACCAAATCCAAATCCTGTGAGAGAGAGTTGAGTGTTGGGGGGCTATCATTTGAAGCACAAGAGCAAGGAGTTCATCATCAACACACCATTTGTTACTTCTTGGAGAGTGGTGTCTCCTAGATTGGCTAGGTGTCACTTGGGAGCCTCCGACAAGATTGTGGAGTTGAACCAAGGAGTTTGTAAGGGAAACGAGATCGCCTACTTCATGAAGATCTACCGCTAGTGAGGCAAGTCCTTTGTGGGCGACGACCATGGTGGGATAGACAAGGTTGCTTCTTCGTGGACCCTTCGTGGGTGGAGCCCTCCGTGGACTCGCGCAACCGTTACCCTTCGTGGGTTGAAGTCTCCATCAACGTGGATGTACAATAGCACCAACTATCGGAACCACGACAAAAACATCTGTGTCTCCAATTGCGTTTGAATTCTCCAAACCCTTCCCTTTACATTCTTGCAAGTTGCATGCTTTACTTTCCGCTGATCATATACTCTTTGCATGCTTGCTTGAATTGTGTTAAGATTGCTTGACTTGTGTTAAGATAGCTAAAATCTGCCAAAGACTAAAATTGGGAAAAGGATAAGTTTTTATTTGGTCAAGTAGTCTAATCACCCCCCCTCTAGACATACTTTCGATCCTACAAAGGCCCAAAGGTATCACATCCCGAGTATGTTGGTTTCAATAGTGATCACTACAAAAAAAATACACTTCCGTGATGATACGTGCTTGTCACAGTAGGTCGTGTTTTTTGTCATGCATGTACATCCATGACGATTTTATGACAGAATCAAGATAGTCATACCTGTGCTGTCATAGAAGTGTTCCATGACATTACCAAAATTATCATCATGAAAGTGTCCACTTCCATGACGATAAATCGCGCGTCACAGAAGTGCTTTCGTCAAGGGTGACCGACACGTGACATCCACCGTAACGGAACGCCGTTAAGCTATTGGGTCGGGTTTTGGATCTGATAACCCGTTAACAGCCCCGACCAATGGGGATTTTCCACGTGTAAAATCATCATCGGCTGGAGGAAACACGTGTCGGCTCATCATTGGGACAAATGTCATCCACTCACTGGACAGAAGGCGCCTATGATACGTCGACACGTGGCACGGCCCAACAGTGACCCATTCCTGTGAAAAGGCCGGCCCGTTTGACTTGGTCAAAAGCTGGCGGGCCGGCCCATTTGACTTGGTCAAAAGCTGGCGGGCCGGCCCATGGAAAGCCTGTTAACGGCCTGTTAGCATATAGCCCATTTACAGCCCGCTAACCCAAGGCCTGTTACGCCCTATGCGAATTAGGCCTAGTAGCATCATCTGGGCCATCCAATATGATTCCAGCCCGTTTTCAATTCTGGCCCATGTATGGCCCATGACATATTTCAGCCCATATGAGGCCCTTTGTAACTCTTAGCCCATTAGCGGCCCATGCTGAAAATGGCCCATAATGAACAGTGTATTACTTTACACCCATTAAGAGCCCGCGGTGTAACTGGTCCGTAATGAACAGTGTAACACTTTATACCCATTAACGGGTCGTTATTCCGTTGGGCCGTTTCCAGCCCAAGTTAACTTTCGGCCTTCTGAGGGCCCATTTATTCTTGGGCTCATTTGCAGCATTCGGTTACTTACGGCCCGTTACTGTCATTTTCTGCTTGTGGGCCAAATTCAGCCCGTCGTTACAGTCGGCCCGTTTGTGGTCCGTTAGTATGTTGGGCCATTTTCATAGCATCACCAAATACGGCCTATTAACGGCCCGTTATGGTGAGCCCATAAAACATACGATTTCCATTATAGGCCCGTCTACGGCCCACTAAAGGCCCGTACAAGACCCATAAATGAGTCGGCGGCCCATGGATCCTACGTGACGTAGAAGGCCAATGGATCCTGCGAGACGTAGAAGGCCCATGGATCCTGCGAGATGTAGAAGGCCCATGGATCCTGTGAGACGTAGAAGGCCCATGTATCCAACGGCCCGTGAAGGGCCATGGTCGGGCGAGTTGGCCCCCGTTTGAACAATATAGCATATTCAAAGAATTATCCTACTCAATACTATCACCTCTAAAAAGCATACACTATACAACAAAGAGATCAAGGCATAGAAAGGTAGAATAATCCTACACTATACAATAAAGAAATTACAGCCGATTATACCCACTGGGCATTATGGTTCGGCACAGGTGATAATAAAGCATACACAAACAGCAAATTACATACACTGGGCAAATATAGCTCATACATCATGGACGCGCATCAACTTAACTCCATTTGAACTATAATCTCTTCAGAGGATTGGCCGGATTCAGATAGCACAAATTTCAGTCTGCAAAATCTCCAATTCCTTCATGGTTACATCGGTGTCTTGTTTCATTTTTTTGACTCCTGCATCTAATACCTGCATGTCTAGTCTCAACTTGTTGATTATACGTTGACAATCATGTACACGTTGTCTTGCCACCTCTAGTTGATTCTCGAGAACATCAGCACATTCCAATTCCAATCCATAATCATTCGGTAACGGCCATGCCGCACTGCTCGCAGATTTTTGTGTTGATGTCACTTCATCCTGAAATGTTTCTGTAAGTACACATGACTAGGGCAAAAATATAGTTACAACAGTGAAGCGAACAAGACACTATTTTGTACTACATGGCAAAACAGGACTAACAATAATGTTACACGTCACTTTCACACAAAAAATGTTACACGTCATGAAGCATAAGCAGGTGATATTTTTAAAAATATAAAAAAAGATAGTCTGTGCAACCTGCATACAGAAATCCCTCTTAGCTCACCAGAGGAGCATGATGTTGGGGCCCAATCAAAAACACAGACAAGTTACAAATTTATACAGCATGTTGCGTATAAGTAAGCAAGCAGTTGGCCATTCTGTACCTCAATTAAAGTCTTAGGGAGCATAATGAACAGTAGAGGGTTTCATACAAACATACTACAGCAGGCAAAACTATGCAATCATTAGCGTAGTATAAACTAGATTGTGAGCCTCATGCAGTAATAGTTGGTTAATAGACTTCAAAGCTTCAGGCACACTTTGGCAGAGTAATTAAATGGTAACGCCTTTAATTGTGTCAACTAATAGTGATACAAGTACCGAACATCAGACATAATTATTTGGGCATCTCATTAAGTGAGGAAAAATAAAGCAATTGAAAAGAGAAAATTAACTATGCCTGAAACAAACAAGGAATTGAACTATTGAGTTGCATACAGTGACTTACCTTAGCAGGTTGAAGAGGCTTAGCACATCTCCTACTTCTCTTGCAAGGCTCCTTCCTATCATCTTGTACTTGGAAGTCCTCAATCTTATCTTCATTGCACCCCCTCTGCAAGGTAACACAAACTAGTTACTCGTCTCCTTGGAAGATAAATATGCATACTTTCCAGTCTGTGAACACAAAAGGATGAGATTATAACAAAACAACACCACATAATGAAACATGCCGCATCTCTTGCACTTGCACACAATGAAATGAGCATTTACTATGTCTGCACTATGTCAAAACTAGGCATACCTTCGAACTGGATCTCCAGGTACTCTTGGAGAGCCTACTGTAGTGTACAGCCAAACCTTTATGTCACCTATGAGTTAGACAAGGCCCCACTATAGCAACCCTTAGTGTTTAAATCGTTGGCAAGCTCTATTAGAGTGTTAGGTCAAGAACAACAAGTAATCAAAGCAAACAGCCCTAGTATGGCTGGCTGATGCAAACACGCAATTGAACAGATGTGTGAGCAAATCTTACATATCAAGAAAAGAAGCAAAGAAGGAGGCTTAAAGACCATCACTTGACTGACCAGATTTAAGGGGCAGTTAAACATCATGTGCAACTTATGAACTAACATAAACATTGCATATTCCAGATTCTACAATGGAATGCACATGTATTAGGTTATGCCATGTATGATGATGCCTAAATGTACAGATAGGAGGCATGAGTGATTCATCATTGCACGCACAATTGAATTGCAGATTAAGGGCCAGTTCGATTCCGCCTTTTCAGGGCATATTGTCAAAATAAGCCATAAAACATATAAAGAAGTCATTTTTGAGTTATGGGCTTGGGCTTAACTAATTTCGCTTTGGAGGGGGGTGTTTCGGGTAGAACCTCACTAAAAATTGAAGGGAAGGGGAATAGTGAAATGACTCTGTTGTCTGCCTATATTACACTCAAAATGCAACTGTTGACGCCCGTGTCAGACCTGACCCTCAAGTAAAAACAAACACGCAAGCATTCATTGCCCTGCCTGCTTGCATCTGCTCTCCCCTTTCCCTCTACCTCGATCCCCTACCTGCAGCACTAGGGTTCCTCCAGCGAGCCGTCGCCACTGGTCCCATCTGGCCTGGTCCTCGACGATGCCATGTCCAGCTAGGCTACATGGTCGGTGGGTAGGGGCAAATCTCCTTGGCTGCTCCTCCCTCTGGCGCCGCCCCTCATTCTCATGGTCTCCAGCAGCTGCTCCACTGTGGTCCGTCCAACGCACTACTCCGGCGGGCGCTGCACAACTACGGCTAATGCCACACTGTGATAGAAGGCACCTTATTCCCCCTCCCCTCCTCCCAGGCCATGGCCTTGAGGTGCTGTTGAAGGATGAGCTCATCCAACAAGGTGAGGATCTCCTCTGATTTTTTGCCAAATTTTCATTCTGATCCACTATACGATGAATTGCTATGAGCTGCTTCTGCTGCTGCTATATGATGCATTGTTATGAGCTGCTCCTGATGCTGCTATATGATGAATTTCTATGAGCTGATGCTGCTATATGATGAGTTGCTATGAGCTGCTGCTGCTGTTATATGATGAATTTCTATGAGCTGCTGCTGCTGCTATATGATGAGTTGCTACAAGCTGCTCCTGCTGCTGCAATATGATGAATTGCTATGAGCTACTCCTGCTGCTGCTATATGATGAATTGCTATGAGCTGCTCTTGCTGCTTCTATATGATGAATTGCGATGAGATACTGCTGGTATATGATGAATTGTAGACTGATGCTGCTGTATGATGCATAGCTATGAGCTGTTGTTGCTGCTATATGATGCTTTCAGGTGGTGCTGCTATATGATAATAACCAGCCACTTGGACCATCGAATTTCAATAAATAATTGTTCTTCATTTAAATGTGGGTCATTCATTCTTCGTTTAAATTAGGCAATGAGATCTCTATGGAAAACATTGACCAAAGTAGATTGTGCCAAGTAGATGGTATCTTTGTATTTGCATTTTGAGCAAATAGTGATGGTCTGTTTTCCTATCATATTAATTACTGCACTGGGTTCAATTTGGGATGTTTGCAAGTCAAACTAATTTCCATATGGGCAGAAAAAATGAAAAATATATAATGCAATCTAGACTTTCCACTGATCATACGAAAGATAAGTTGAAAACGCAATGAAAAGAACTGGTTGGTGTATTACATGGAGCTTATATTCACATGTGCTTATTTTCTTAGGATAACTCGTAGTAACTGTCCCTAAGAAACTTGGCTAATAGAACTGGCATACAAATAACATGTCATGATGATTGCAATGGAGGAGTGACGTACCATAGCACACTGTATAGGCTCACCGCTGTCTCTCCTTTTTTTGCGATGTTCCATGAAATTGCCACATACATCTTGTACTTTTTCATTGTGTAACCCTATCTGCAAGTTGACACAGCTAATTTCAGACATCTCTACATGATACTACATTGCATATCCTTTGCGCATATTTAAACCACCAATTAACGATTGTGTGCGTACCATAAACTAGCCATGACTCTGTATGCTGGACTAGCAGGCACTCTAAGGGATCCTAATGTAGTGCACTGGAATTCCCACATGCCACCTACGATTTTGTGTAATGTACTGCCCCTGTTCCTAAATATATGTCTTTGTAGATATTCCAGTATGGACCACATACAGATGTATATAGATGCATTTTCGAGTGTAGATTCACTCATTTTGCTCCGTATGTAGCCTATAGTGGAATCTCTAAAAGACTTATATTTAGGAACGGAGGTACGAGGTAGTATCATGTATGACATCTACATATCTAATTTAGCAGCCAGTAGTAGAAATCATTGTCAGCACAAAGGGATTACTGGTCGAAAATCCTAGCAAAGCACGCTGGCAGGCACAGAACAATACAAGAGAGAGAGAGAGAGACGCGCTTACAAGATCATAGCAATGCCTCAGTCCAGGATCTTGGTTGGCCAAGCTGTTAGATCCAGAAGAAACATCATCCTTGTAGTTTTTTCCAGCTGCATAACAGGTAACAGCAACCAGTTAGTATATTTGAAGTACATCGGGCAGGTGATGCTGGATGGGTTTAAAGGTGACAAGTACCTAGGTCGTGGCGGGTGCTTGGCATCTCTCCAGACGGTGGGAGTCAGGTTAGAAACGTCGAGGGTGATGATGCTGCGCTGGCTGTCGGGGTCTGGTAAGGAGATCTAGAACTGTCGAGAAGGGTGTTTGTGGAGCGGCTCCGGTAGGGTGGACTATGGTGTGGGCGAAGCGGATCTGTGGCCATGGACGAGGGCGTAGGTGAAGCTGCTCCAGTGTTTGGGTTAAGGATGGTGTCGACGACGCGGATCTGTGGCCATGGACGTGGCATCAGAAGCTGCTCCAGTGGTTGGGTTAAGGATGGTGTCGATGATGCGGATCTGCGGCCGTGGATGGGGCGTCAGAAGCTGCTCCGGTGGTTGGGTTAAGGGTGGTGTCGACGATGCGGATCTGCGGCCGTGGACGGGGCATCAGAAGCTGCTCCGGTAGGTTGGATGAGGGTGCGAGGAAGCGGATCTGAGGCCGTGGACTTGTGAGTTGGCAAAGTGGCCCCGGTAGGGTTGAGAATGGTATAGGCGAAGCTACTCCAGTAGGGTTGACAATGGTGTCGGCGAAGCGGCTCCGGTAGGGTTGAGGAAGGTGTCAGCGAAGAGGATCAGAGGCCGTCGACGGGGGCGTCGGTGGGGCGGCTCCGGGGGTGTGTGGATGAAGCGTCTCCGGTGGGGAGTATGAATGATCCGTTGCAGATGCGCGGCGGTTGACGAGAGTACCGGCGAAGCAGATCAGGCGCTGCTGACAAGGCCGACACTGAATGGGCTGTGGTACAATGGTGGATGAGCAGTCTACTTGTTTCTAGGGGAGGTGGGAGGGGTAGATGCGGCCGCAGAAGCAGATCCGGCGAGGTGGATGCCGCTGGCAGTGAATGGGCTATGGTACGCCGGTGGATGAGCAGTCTAGGGTTTCGAGAGGGGAGGGGAGAAAGGGCGATGAAGTACGGACGGTGTGATGTAAGATGCTCTGGTGCTGTGGAGTTAGTTGTTTTTGCGGGAGGGGGAGAGGAAATGGGGGTGTCGTGTAGTGGGGGGAACCGGAAGTTACCAAAGCAGCGCCGACCTATCATGTAGATGAGGGCGGTATTGTAAGTGTTGGTCTCCGTGCACCAAGGACAAAAGGGGGATTTCGCATGCTAAAGACTAAGGTGGCGGAAATTTTAGATGGAGGCGGGAGATTTTGCCACCTGCGGGATCGTTCGTATCCAGTTTCAACTAATTTTGGACTGTGCTAGCAGGAAGGTCATGCTAGACTGTGTACACGGGGCACGCGTCAGCAGTTAATAACTGGTGTGAAGTCCACCCCAGAAAAAAAGACAATAACTCGGGATGATGCGCTGATAACTTGGACGTTCACACGGGTGCGACCAATCGTACGGGTGTAGTGGCACGTTCACAAAAAATGGGATCAAACGCTCAGCCTATGTATTTCTCGTGTAAATAGATAATTTAGTGCCACTGGTTATTTACTTTAAACATAATGCATTGACGTGTTAGTGTAGAGGCGCACAAAAAGAAATGGATATTGTAGTTAGCTACTTAAAAGTGTTACCTCATATGATTACATAGCCTCCATTTCATAAATTGCATACCCATCGAATTCATATCTGAATATTACATATATTACTTCAAAATAGAAACTTAAATCCAAGACTAATGAATTTGAATGGAAGAGTAACAATGGTGCATGTGCATGATAGCTACATTGGTTGTTTGAAGAAACATCACTGTAACTTTGGCATGCACAGCTGAAAAGGTTTATTTAAATAGAAAAAAATGTGAAATGTGAGTGTCCAATCTTTACAGTGTTGAATCGATATTGTACCTTTGGCCAAGATACGAAGTAGATATTGACTTATGTTCAAGCGATGCACGTCCACGATCGCTAGATAGTGATACGTGAATGAATTGTGCAATCTCTCTCACACGCATACATATCTCCTTTCCCTGTGGGCATCGTAATCACACACGCGCACTTCGTGTATTTCTCTCCCTCCGTCAGGGTTAAATTCATCTTTCTACCCCATCCTACAAGTCTCTCACACATAAACACACACGCTCTCTATGTCTAACATGCCCACCCCTTTAGTTCCGCCCACCCACAACCACTAATGTCTCAAAGTATAATAATTTCTCTCACACATATGCTATCTACCTATCCCTTAATATAGCTAGATATGTGTCACACAAACTCCTTCTCCCTACTAGCAAGATGCCCATGCGTTGCATGGAACATCAAGATGCATTTGTATCAGAAGTTTATCTTGTGGGAGAAAAGGATGAACGAGGGAATGCCATATTTGCAAATGCGGAGAGGGGTGTGGGTATCTTTTTGCAAAATTGCCATATTTTCCTTCTTGTCCGTCAGATATAAATCGGATGGCCTATATTGCAGGATGGGGAACACCATCATCACCAACTCTGTTTTTTTATAAGAGTAGAGATATGTGAGTGTCACTGCCCCCCCCCCCCCATACGCACACACCCACACTTCCCAACACCAAAGGAATAGAGTGACACCTCGATCTTGATACTAATCTATCGACTGGCTTCACTCTCAAACATACACGCACACACTACCCGGCACCGAAGGAGTAGGGTGACACCTCGATCTTGATACTAATCTATCGACTGGATTCTCTCTCAAACATACACACACACACACACACACACTATCCGGCACCGAAGGAGTAGGGTGGCACATCGATTTTGATAATAATCTATCTACTCCTCTTTCAAACACACACACACACACACACACTCGCTAGTTGTGCCTCTGTGCCTACCGCGCACACTCTCGATACGTCTTTCTCTCCCCCCAGCAACGACAGCAGAAGGGTGACAACTCGATCTGATCATAATCTGTTAATTGGTTTCTCTTTCAAACATGGTGTCTCGGTGCCTCGCTCGGTAGCCCCCTCGATATGTAGACTTCCCGCACATGCACAGCTGTAGTGACGATGACGCTGAACCTAGTGTGCCTTGTTTTTACCGGCCTCATGTGATAGTTTTCACCCTGTTTTCTGTTAATTAACAAGGCAACCTTTTCTTTGTTACTACTAGTGAATCTGAAATCATTCGGGGCAGACATAAAATATATCGCTTCAACCCAATTATCGCAGCAACTATTTTAAAAGAAATTAGCTAGCTGCCCGAATTATCACTTCAACCCAGTTATCACACATAAAAACACACGCTCTCTATGTCTAACATGCCCACCCCTTTAGTTCCGCCCACCCACGGCCACTAATGTCTCAAAGTATAATAATTTCTCTCACACATATGCTATCTACCTATCCCTTAATATAGCTAGATATGTGTCACACAAACTCCTTCTCCCTACTAGCAAGATGCCCATGCGTTGCACGGAACATCAAGACGCATTTGTATGAGTAGTTTACCTTGTGAGAGAAAAGGCTGAACGAGGGAAGGCCTTATTTGCGAACGTGGAGAGACGTGTGGCTATATTTTTGCAAAATTGCCATAGTTTCTTTCCTATCCGTCAGATATAAATCCGATGGCCTATATTGCAGGATGGCATGCACACCATCATCACCAACTCTGTTTTCTACTCCCTCCGTCCGAAAATACTTGTCATCAAAATGGATAAAAATAGATGTATCTAAAACTAAAATACGTCCAGATACATTTCCTTTTATCCATCTTGATGACAAGTATTTCCGGACGGAGGGAGTATTTGTCTTTTTTAGAGATTTCAACAAGTGACTATGACCGGACCTTACCAACATACTCAAAAAAGTAGTCCATAATTTTGATGTTACCCTCTTTTCTTGGCGGTGTAGTGCCATCTGGATACCTCATAAATAAATCAAGGACAAATCTGACCCCTTCCTGAAAAGACATACGTAGCAAAATGAGTGAATCTACACTCTAAAATATGTCTACATACACATCCGAAAGTGGTAGTCCATTTGAAATCTGAAAAAGACAAATATTTAGGAACGAATGGAGTATATATAAGAGTAGACATGGAGATATATCTCCAGCATGGTTTACAACAAAAATGTGCTGGGCTGGTTAGCGCCGGATGCTCGCAACGCGATGACATGAGTTTGAATTCTGTCTTTTAACTTTAGTTTTTTATATTATATATTACTCTACTTATTTAATATATACTTCTTTCGCTACTGTACTGACAGTGGAACCCACAGAGTACTTAGAATATTAAGGATGGACTTGTTTCTTTTTAACTTTCTGTACGAAGCTGTAGCCACCCTACAAGTCACGTGTACATTGTACATGCAATTAACTTTTTATAGAGGGACAATCATACAGGCAATTAACTCAAATGGATTGGATGTCACTCTATTATTTCCAGCATAAAGAGCATCTCCAACGGCAGCCGGCAAATTTCCTCCCGCTTGCTTCCGCGGAGGACGACATCAAATGCCAGCGGCATACATTTTTACAACTCTAACCAACCAGATGAAATTCGTGCAAACACGGACTGATTTCATATAAGCATGAAGAATTTCGTATAAAAAAGCCGGATCTTGATATAAACATGATGGATTTCATTACATTTACATGAACTAAGAGGTGCCAATCCGGCTCTCTTGTATAATTAATACTCCCTCCGTCCGGAAATACTTGTCCCAGAAATGGATATATGTAGACTTATTTTAGTTCTAAATGGTCACCCGCGGATCCCTTTGTCTTCCTCATGTCCGTCAGACACTTGCGGAGTCGACGAAGGTCCTCGGAAGAGACGAAGCAGCAAAGAAACCACTTGAAGAATCCGCGGTCGTCGCCTCGGCGGTGGCCTTCATGGGTCCCAAGTGGCGGCGGCCTCCCGTGTTCTACTTCTCCTCAATGATGGCGGCGGACACGGAGAAGCTGGCCACCGACTCGTCGCTCTCCACGCACTCGGCTTCTATCTTTGACTGCATGGCACTGCCGCAGGCACGGGAGGCGCGCCCACAGACACGAGAGGCGCGACCACCGCAGACACTGGTGGTGCGGTACGACGCGGCAGTGACGGCGCCCGTACCAGCGTGCTCGCCGCCATGCAGGCGTGGAGCAACTCGCCACTCCTCATCGATCTGAACTGGAGCGGCGAGTTGCTGAACCACGCGCCTGCTTGGGGCGGCAACTGGCTCCATCGAGCCAAGCGAGGTTGGTGAAGCACCGAGCGGCCTCGCCCGTATCCGGAGGGCTCGGCGGGCCACCCAGCTGGGTAATATGCCGGAGAACGGCTCATCGGAAGCCATCGGAAGGGTGGAGAAAATGGTGCAGGAGGAGATGGGGGAGCGGCGGAGGGGTGCGATTCTTGCCCGCTGTCTGTCTGGCCTCGTGTAAACAGAGGGCGGACGGTAGGAGCTTGGCCGGTGTCTGGCCTCGTTTAAACTGAGGGCGGATGGGAGGAGCTCGGCCGGTGTTGCGTTTAATTCCGGCCCGCTCATGAACGGACATGTGGCCGGAGTAGGATTCTCGGTTTGCATGCGGGTTTAATGGAGGGATTTAATGGAGGCATCGGGCATGCAGCGGGTGGTGCAGTACTATTCGATTTGACATCATTAATGAGCCGTCACATCACAAAGGCCCTCGCCTCTTGTGAAACCGACCGAGCTAGACTGCCCCGCCCTGTAGCCTTTTAAAAAATGTATATACTCCACTTTTGTACAGTAGTAGTATCGATGGATTGCGCCATGGAGCAAAACTTGAAATTAAAAAAAAGGTGGTACATATAGAGAGCGCTCGTGAACTATGTGGCATACATGGTGAGGGAGTCCTGGATTAGGGGGTGTCCGGATGGCCGGACTATGACCTCTAGCCGGACTCCCGGACTATGAAGGTACAAGATTGAAGACTTCGTCCCGTGTCCGGAAGGGACTTTCCTTGGCGTGGAAGGCAAGCTTGGCGATACGATATGAAGATCTCCTCCCATTGTAACCGACTCTGCGTAACCCTAGCCCTCTCCGGTGTCTATATAAACCAGAGAGTTTTAGTCCGTAGGACGAACAACAATCATACCATAGGCTAGCTTCTAGGGTTTAGCCTCTCTGATCTCGTGGTAGATCAACTCTTGTACTACCCATATCATCAATATTAATCAAGCAGGAGTAGGGTTTTACCTCCATCGAGAGGGCCTGAACCTGGGTAAAAACATGGTGTCCCTTGTCTCATGTTACCATCCGCCTAGACGCACAGTCCGGGACCCCCTACCCGAGATCCGCCGGTTTTGACACCGACATTGGTGCTTTCATTGAGAGTTCCTCTGTGTCGTCACCGTCAGGAAGGATGCCGCACCCCTTCTTTAAAGATGGTGCTGTTGCTAAAGGAGCTTTGGTTGTCGGCCAAACTCTCCGGCTAGGCAGTTTTTTGATGACCGCCTGTTCGGCCGCCACGCCAACGATGACCTCTCGGGCCATCAAAAGCAATCTCCACATCAGCTCGGAACTTGCCGAGCAGTTAGATCTGATGGAGCTCTCTTCCCTAAACGAGCTCTTGGATCGCATCGCCGCCCTGGGAGTCGCTACAGATTACGGCCAGATTGGGCTTAAACCCGATCAGAGAGAGATCGACTCTCCCCAGGTCACCCACCACGTTGAAGTGGTGGAAGAACAATGCAGCGAATCTTCGCCCATCCTAAAGACCAGATGTGTCCGGATTCCCGACCCCTCCAAGCCGGATACCCGCGGAGGGGAGGATGTTGCCCAAGCCCTGAACCTAAAGTCAGGCAGCAGGCCTGATTCATTGAATAACGTCCAAGAAAATAAGCTTCCGAATCCGGAAATTTCTTGGCCCCTGAGTCTTATATCGGGCGAGGTTCCGGATTTAAATCCACCCGCCCAGCCAAATATAAGGGATCTATCCCAAACACGGCAAGAGCCCAGGGAAATAGTACACCACTACTGGGCCAGATTCCTCCTGGTTATGAACAGGATAAAGGACTGCCGTGAGAAAGACACAATTTCATTCTTCTGTAACAACTGCACGGACATCGGAATCCTCAACGCCATAAGTCGCCACGAAATTACACGCTTCACCGACCTGACATCCATAGTACGAAAGTACTGTGCGACAGAAAGCGTTCGGAAAACCGAAACTAAATTATGGGACAATCCGGCCCTGAATACAATCCCAGTACGAAACAAGAGGGCGCATTATCGCCAGGCACCTGAGCCAAACAGCAAAAAACAAAAACCCTCTACAGAGTATGGGACCGTACTGGAGGGATGGCTCAATGGACCCTGTAAAATTCATAGTTCAGGGGAAGTCACACCAACTCATAGCCTTAGAGCATGTTGGATACTCCGGCAGGTGCCCAGAAGTGGCGAGGAGCTTCTAACTCCATAATCCGCAGAACACCACCCCAGAAACGCCAGTACGGTGTCAACAGTCTTCGAGACTTTCACATCAAACAATGTGAGAAAACGAACGCTCCGCAGCCTTATCGAAGTCTACCAAGTAGCAACAATAAACCCATGGAGTGACACGGCTATTACCTTTAATGCCAGTGACGAACCTAAATTCCGGACAGCCCGAGCACCAACCGCATTGGTGCTCAGTCCGATAGTGGACGGCTTCCAGCTTACAAAGGTACTCATGGACGGCGGCAGCGGACTGAACCTCATCTATGAGGAAACCGTGCGAAAAATGGAAATCGACTGGAGCCGCATTGAGCGAAGCAACACAACCTTTAGAGGAATAATACCAAGCCGGGAAGCGTGCTGTTTAGGGAAAATCACACTGGATGTGGTGTTCGGCACGCCGGATAATTACAGATCCGAGGAGGTCACATTTCAAGTGGCCCCATTCAGCAGCGGATACCACGCTCTGTTAGGGCGAGAAGCATTCACAATTTTTCAAGCTATACCCCATTACGGGTACATGAAGCTCAAAATGCCCGGACCCAACGGAATCATCACTCTTGCTAGTGCTCCGGACACAGCGCTCCATGCCGAAAACAAGACAGCCGCACTGGCCCTCGAAGCATTATCCGAAGCCCTAGCGGCCGAGGAACTAAGTGTGTTGCGCTCCACGATGGACACGGATGGTGTGATACTACATAAGAGATCCAAGTCCACCTCTTTTAAACCAGCGGACGAAATAGTCAAATTCCAAGTCCATCCAACGAACCCTACAAAAATGGCCTCCATCGGGGCACAATTAAACCTCGATGTAGACGCTGCACTACGAGAATTCCTACGGGAAAATTGGGACATCTTTGCCTGGCAACCTTCAGACATGCCAGGAATCCCACGCCGGCTGGCCGAGCACAGCTTAAATATCCTAAAAGGATTCAAGCCAGTCAAACAAACTCTTCAGCGCTTCTCTGAACCCAAGAGATAGGCCATGGGAGAGGAACTAGCCAAACTATTGGAGGTCGGATTCATCAGAGATATAAAACATCCGGACTGGCTAGCAAACCTCGTAATGGTACCAAAGAAGGACAAATCCTGGCGCCTATGTGTCGATTTTAAGGACCTTAACAAGGCTTGCCCAAAGGATCCCTTCCCCCTCCCCCGCATCGATCAAATCATCGACGCCACTGCAGGACACGATTCATTGTGTTTCCTCGATGCATACTCTGGCTACCAGTAAATCAAAATGGCAGAGTCAGACCAAGCTGCGACGGCATTTATCACCCCATACGGCCCATTCTGCTTCAACACGATGCCCTTCGGGCTCAAAAACGCTGGCACAACATATCAGTGCATGATTTAGACATGTCTGGCCAACCAGATCAGCAAAACAGTTGAAGAATACGTAGATGACGTGGTCGTCAAAACTAAACACGTCGAAACTCTAGTAGACGACTTGAGGCTCACATTCGACAATCTCCGAGCATATGACATTAAGCTCAACCCAGAAAAATGCATTTTTGGCGTACCAGCCGGAAAGCTCTTGGGCTTCATCGTATCAGGCAGAGGAATTGAAGCAAACCCAGCCAAGATCCGAGCTCTGTCACAATTGGACATCCCAAAAGACCTCAAACAAATACAAAAATTGACTGGATGCATGGTGGCTCTAAGCCGCTTTATCTCCCGCTTAGGAGAAAAGGCATTACCCCTTTATCGCCTCCTGCGACGCACCGAACACTTCGAGTGGACGGATGCCGCCACGGCCGGACTCGACGAAATCAAAGCCATATTGGCAACAAATCTGGTCCTGGCCACGCCCAACACGCCCAACACGGCAACCCATCAAGTTGTAAGCGCGGTGCTCGTTGTCGAACGAGAAACGGACGGACACAAGTTCCCTCTCCAAAAACCAGTTTACTACGTGTCCACTATCCTAACCCCATGCAAGTCACGGTACCCGCATTATCAAAAGATAGCATACGCGGTGTTCATGGCATCCCGGAAGCTGCGACACTATTTCCAAGAGTGTTCAATAACAGTAGCCTTCGAAGTACCTCTCAATGACATTATAAACAACCGCGACGCAATAGGCCGGATTGCCAAATGGGCCATTGAGCTCCTCCCGTCCGACATAACTTACAAGACACGACGTGCTATTAAGTCGCAGGTTTTGGCCGACTTCATCGCCGAATGGACTGAAACCGAGCTCCCTAAAGAGTACGACGCATATTCCAACTGGATCATGCACTTCGACGGCTCCAAAATGTTGGCTGGCCTGGGGGCTGGTGTCGTTCTGACGTCCCCAACCAGAGATACAGTCCAATACGTACTTCAGATAATGTACACGGACTCCAACAACACGGCCGAATACGATGCCCTTCTACATGGTCTCCGGATGGCAGTCTCCATGGGCATTCAGCGCCTAGAGGTCCGTGGGGATTCAAACCTCGCGATATCCCAAATAAATGGAGACTTTGATGCCAAAGATCCGAAAATGGCAGCTTATCGCAATGCTGTCTTAAAGATGTCAGCTCGGTTTGAGGGGCTCGAATTTCACCACATAGCCCGGGAGAACAACCAGGCAGTAGACGTGTTGGCACGCATTGGCGCAAAGCGCGATGCCGTCCCTCCCAACATCTTCCTAGAGAGGCTTTTCAAGCCATCCATATCATGGGAAGGAGAGTCCGGAAACAACAGCCCGAACACAAGCACACTACCCCTCACCGAACATTCTGACACAGTTGGTGGCTCCGCCAACGAAACAACACTGTCAGCCCACACAATAATGGCAGTCATTGCCTCGTGGACAGAACCATTCCTAGCCTACCTAACTAGGCAGGAACTTCCCGAGGACCAAAACGAGGCCCGCTGCATAGTGCGGCGATCTAAAGCCTATAAAGTCCATGAGGGAGAGCTTTATAAGAAAAGCACAACCGGAGTCCTTCAAAGGTGTATCTCCGAAGAGGAAGGGCGAAATCTTCTGGCTGAAATTCATGCCGGACTCGGCGGACACCATGCCGCAGCCCGGGCCCTTGTAAGCAAGGCCTTCCGTACCGGATTTTATTGGCCGACGGCCCGGGCAGACGCTCAGGACTTAGTGCAGCGATGCGTCGGTTGCCAATTATTCGCTAACCAAAGCCACATGCCGCCTACCGCCCTACAAACCATACCCGTTACCTGGCCTTTTGCGGTCTGGGGGCTTGACATGGTTGGACCCATTAAAGGAGGAACCCACAAGCAAAAATATCTACTGGTCATGGTGGACAAATTCACCAAATTGATAGAGGCCAAGCCTGTAAAGACAGCCGAATCCGGACCGGTGATAGACTTCATATCTGGGGTCGTACACCATTATGGCGTCCCCCACAGCATCATAACTGACAATGGCACAAACTTCATGGCCGACGAAGTTAAACTCTGGTGCAAAAACATGGGCATTAAGCTGGACTACGCTTCAGTCTATCACCCTCAAACCAACGGTCAAGTCGAGCGAGCCAACAGTCTCATCATGAGCGGCATCAAACCCAGACTAGTGCGATCCCTCAAGGAATCTAACACACACTGGGTAGAGGAGCTTGACTTCATACTCTGGGGGCTGCGGACCACGCCAAATCGCACTACCGGATTCACACCATTTTTTATGGTATACGGCGCAGAGGCAGTCCTGCCCTGCGACATAATTCATGACTCACCTCGCTTGCGCATGTACAAAGAAAGAGAAGCCAAGCTCGATCGGCAGGACAGCTTGGACGCATTGGCGGAGGAGCGCGACGTAGCAAAAGCCCGTTCCACATTCTATCAACAACAGGCTCGAAGATATCAAAGTAGAGAAGTACGGGCCAAAACTTACAACGTTGGCGAACTAGTTCTGCGCCTGCCGGACAAGAAAAAAGGACAAGCTAAAGCCCAAATGGGAGGGTCCCTTCATAATCGACCAAGTCCTGACTGGTGGAGCGTACCATCTGCAAAACGCATCGGACAACCGACTCGAGCCAAACCCATGGAACGCAGCACGCCTACGAATATTCTACGCCTAGCGCCGGACTCCGTGTTCGTCTCCTTCCTCTGCCCTTTTTTTATTTTATCTTTTTTATCAAATTAGCTGCCTGGTATTTTTCTCCTTCTCCCCACCTTTTTCTCCCAAGCCCTTAGGGGCTTGCTTGCGCGTTGTTCGCACATACTTGACACACCACCCGCGCTCATTATACCTGGGGCTTCTTTATCAGAAGTTTATATAAACGCGCCTCATGCCCAAAACATGTGTGACACTTCCGCATGAGCCTTTTATACACCATTATATGCATCGATGTGACTTAAGTTTTGGCCAAGCTGGGTTGCCTGGCTCCTGTGCTTACCCCTACGTTCTCGTTTGTTCGGCTAGGTGGTAAAGGGGGCACCTCTCCGATTGTTACTGCCGGGTCAGCCGGATGTGTACCTCAGACTGGGTGAAGCCGAAAGCTAGCGTTCTTAAGGGAATATTCGGTCGGTGAACTAAAAGATGATTTTTCTTGTTTATTTATCTGCCCCCAGATGCTTTTCTGCTTTTTTCTTGCAGTTCGGACATGCACTTTAGGGCATGCCTCCCAGGGAAAGGAACCCCTAACGGAACTATTCTCCCTGGAAGATGTTTCTTACTAACCATGTAATATAACATAACTAGTTGGGCACTTGTCTGCTAAAGCACTTATGAGCCCTACCCTGGTCTCCATGCATGCCCCGGTTCTTACATAACTGAGAAGGTATTCGGACACACTCCGGACTATCAGGTCCAGAGGTTGAAGCGAAAAGGTCCGCAATGACAAACGATCTACAATCCGGCTAGAAGGCATTTTACATGTCATTTTAAATTACATAGTCAATTTGGCTCGGTATATTCTTCTTCAATACCATCCAACAGGCTGTCTAATTTACAGTCCTGTTGAGAATACTTGGCAGCTAGCTCTACCTGGCCATACACTAAACTGACAGGAATCTCCTGCCCATCAGGCCCCACAGGGCCGACCTTGGCCATGTGGTTTGGGTCAGCCTTCGTGTACCGAGTCTTCACCATGGCCCAGGCCTCCCTGGCACCTTGACGGCAGGCTGATATATTCCATAACTGGAAGCACTGCCGCACTCCCTTCAGCTTCTCCGCAAGCTCTCCAAGGCCTTCGGGCATGGAGAGGGATGGCCACATAGCCTAGACAACGCCTTGCATCGCCTGTCGAACTCGTTCGTGCAGTTGCAACAGCTCGGGAAGAAGGTCCCCGGCTGAACCGGGCATTTCCTCTGCAGGACGACCTATCAACATACCTACAGACATAGCTCTGTCAATCGACTTTCTCGCCGAACTCTTTTTCAAAGATTCGTTCAAGCACTTACTAAAAATGTCGCGTCGAAGTCGCCGATTCTCCTTTACGGAATCAGACAGCTGAGCACGAACATCCTTTAGTTCCTCGCCCAGCTGGGTATTGGCATCTTGAAGTTTGTTCTTCTCTTGCCTCACCCTCGTCAACACACTCTTGCCAGCCTTTAGTTGGCATAGGAGTTGTTGCTTGTCCGGATTCACTCCGGCCCCATCTGCACTATTACCGTCAGAATTGCACACATGCCGCACTTCACAACGGAATTATTTTTTGAAGCATATATTACCTGGGGGGTCCCCTTGGCACTATCCGAAGCGGCCAGTGCGGCCTCGAGTTGGGCCTTGCACTCTTCCAGCTCCTGGGACAGTTGCGTGTTCTTTTTTGTAAGATCCTGCATAATATATGATCCTTAAATCAGTTATCTTAACTATTTCAAGTCTCGGGGGCTATTGACATATATAACCATCAGATTTACTCACCCGTATGTCTTTCACATACTGCTCTATGGCTCTGGCTAGACCATTTTGAGCGGCACGGAGGTACGCATCTCCTGTATTAAAGGCGTCCCACGCCTCTAGGGAAAAACATGCGTCATGAAGAACAGTCTGACGATGCCTGTGGTTCATGGCACTCTCCACCTCTGAATTGGTGGTAGAAAGCCCGTCTGCATCCTCTGTCGGAGGAACGTCCGACGCGCGCCTCGTGTTCGCCTCCGCTTCCGTACCCGGCCTTGAAGCCTGGCCGGTGGATATAGTTCGGTGGGCTCTCTTCTTCCTGAGGAGAGCATGAGTGTTAGTGTGACTTGAGGGCTTAAACCCAAGGCGTTAAATTTACGCGCGTACCGTTGCGCCAGAATCTCGATCTGGTCCGCACTTCTTTTTAGCCCGCCTGGCTTCAGCGGCCCTTGTTGGCTGCCCATCGCAAGCTCGGCTCTCTGCCTCAAGGATTTCCCCTGCAAAATGAAACACTATTGGTTTACGGCATTCAAAATAAGGCATGGATGGATCCTCTTGAAAGTACTCGGATTTCAATCTCGGTTACCTTTAAGGCTGGAAGTAATCCGGGATAGTCGGCCGTAATGGCCACTAAGGCATTGTCTTTACTTAGTTGATGAAACACCCCATCAATTAGCTCCACACATAAATCCGGGTCCTCTTGGGAGTCCGGATCGAGGGACCGCTCCAGGTCCTCGGGTTGTGGAGGAGGGCTGCTTATCTCCTTCATAGTCTGGCGCAGCTCCTGCGTTAGAATTACTAGGCTGAGTACTCAATTATGGGAATTTGACAACAGGTAGGCAGGTGAAAATGTTCACTCACCCAGCTTGGAGGATTGTACATGGAGAATCCGCCCCGCGGGTTGACCCAGAGGAATTCCTCTTCTTCTCCCTTGTACAAAGCGGACAAAATCTTCATTAAAGTGACAGCCGAATCCGTCCCCTTGCGACCACACCGGGTGGCGTCGTCCTCCCCGTTGAAATCCCACATGGGGTGGCCTCTGTACTGAAGCGGCTGCACCCCCCGTGTAATGCATGTGGCCATGACCTCGATCATGGTCAATCCGGAATGAGCCAACAACCTTATCCGGCTCATCAGGTAAAGAACGTGTCCGTTTCCCTCTGAGGGTTCCGTGGGCGCGAGCTCAGGAGTTTCTTCAACGAAGCGTTATTAAACTCAGGGAGGCCGATCCGTGCAGGGTCCGGCAGGGGGACGTCATCCATATAAAACCATTCCGAAGGCTAGTCCTCGGACGCCTTCTTTGGGGTACCAGATAGATATCCGATCCCGACGATGCGCCATAGTTCGGCTCCGCCCACTTGATAAATTTACCCCTCCTGAGAGCGGGGCACAAGGCAGAACAACCTCTTCCACAGTGCGAAATGGGCCTCGATGCCCAAGAACAGCTCACAGAGAGCCACGAAGCCCGCAACATGCAGTATGGAGGCGGGCGTGAGGTTGTGTAGCTAGAGGCCGTAGAACTCCAGTAGGCCTCGGAGAAACGGATGAATTGGAAATCCAAGTCCTCTTATTAAATAAGGAACTAGGCACACCCGCTCTCCTTGAGAGGGATTGGGGGCGCTCTCCGCCTGCTCTCCGTCGCTATAGGTGGCAATCCCGGATCGAACTAGGACCATATATGCTGGGGGAGGAGCCCCTTGGTTTGAAGCACTACTATCTTGCTATACGGGACGGAACACCGCTCCCAGTCTCCGGGCCGAGGGCTGGAGAGGCGAGAGGAGGAGCTGCTTCGGCCGGCCATGGTGGAATGGATCTCTGTCGAAAGCGCTCTGATGAATACTCGCGGGGGGAAGGTGGTGTGAATTGGATCTAAATCCCCGCCTCTTTTTTATAAGCGGCTCATTTACGAGGCCGGGGGGTAAACGAAAAAACTCCCTGGCTTTTCGCATTCGTTTGACACGTGGAAGATGGTCATTATTGGGCACAGAAGCTGAGGAGAGAAACACGCACCAGAAGCCGGACACTATCCGACAAGTACATGGAATTTGGAGAAGAGCCCGCCTTGCAATACCGAAGACAAACTTGCGCACCCGACTCGTCGTTATTGAAGCCTAGTTCGGGGGCTACTGAGGGAGTCCTGGATTAGGGGGTGTCCGGATGGCCGGACTATGACCTCTGGCCGGACTCCCGGACTATGAAGATACAAGATTGAAGACTTCGTCCCGTGTCCGGAAGGGACTTTCCTTGGCGTGGAAGGCAAGCATGGCGATACGATATGAAGATCTCCTCCCATTGTAACCGATTTTGTGTAACCCTAGCCCTCTCCTGTGTCTATATAAACCGGAGAGTTTTAGTCCGTAGGACGAACAACAATCATACCATAGGCTAGCTTCTAGGGTTTAGCCTCTCTGATCTCGTGGTAGATCAACTCTTGTAATACCCATATCATCAATATTAATCAAGTAGGAGTAGGGTTTTACCTCCATCGAGAGGGCCTGAACCTGGGTAAAAACATCGTGTCCCTTGTCTCCTGTTACCATCCGCCTAGACGCACAGTTCGGGACTCCCTACCCGAGATCCGCCGGTTTTGACACCGACACATGGCAATAAATAAAGTACTACATGATACTAAGGCTGGTCGTAATGGGAGTATCATAGGTAGTATCATGCATGCCAACTAAGTAATTTTGATGAGGTGTCATTGAATTAAATGAGGAAAGAGGAGCTTGAGTATCATATACTACTTTGTGTCATGCATGGCAATAAATTTAGTCCTATATGATACCAACATATGATACCATGCATTACGGATGTAGTATCATACACTAGTATCATATGCATGATACTAGTATATGATACTCCCCATTACAACCAGCCTAATATATGATACATGGCGCAGGAGTACTAAGTATTATTAATACAGTTTTGCTAGAACTCATCTAGATGAGATATAATTTGGTCTCATTCATCTTTTATAGCCATTGTATGTGATGTTATAAGATGCGTGTGTGCTGACATGGGTTGTATTTGTTCTTGTGCAACGAACTGACCATTGCATGTCATGTTTGATAGTCTCAAGTCATTAAAAGCATACAAGCCCAAATCTCTTCTTGGTTGATTCCTCTATTTATGTCAAAAAAAGAAACAATGTGAGAGTTAATGCACCACGCCTATGTGTTTACTAGTATTTGTTTTTCGTAAGATGACTTAAAGATGGTCATAGTGGGGAGTAACTTAGAGTAGTAACATGCATACGTTACTACTCTATGTTACTACCCTTATAGTGGGAAGTGTCATATGTGTAGTAACTTACACATGTTCATTTATTGTCTTGTAGACTCATTTTGCATTGGAAAGCGCTATGTGATGGTAACATATTAGGTTACTCTATTTGCCTCTCTCCTCATTAACTACTTGCCACATCAACATTTTTGCTTATGTGGCATCTATGTTACTACCTATGTTACTCCCACTATGACCAGCCTAATACTCACCTAGACGGAGGGAGTATTCGATTTGACAGCGGGCGGCGCAGTTCCCGATACAGCTTTAATGCAGACGAGGGAGCGAGTAGCGGTTCTTGATATGTTGAACGGCCAATGCATCCTCCTTCAATTAATGCATGAGGGAAGTAATGGGAGGAGGTCCGGGAAAAGAGGCTGCACGATGTGAATGCAACGCAGTTTGCCCTCATTGCCCTCATATAAAGGCGCCCCTCCATTCCGATGCATCTACCACATCGTACACACCTAAGCATTTGCCTAAGTACCTACACTAAGCGCAAAAGAGCTCGCTCCAGACCCATGGCGGCGATGCGCATGAGCGGCCAGCGGCTGCGCCAGATGGTCCACGACGTCGGCCTGCGGCATGGCGCCGAGGATCGTCTCTAGACGGTGTTGGAGACTGGCTGGTGGATGGCCGCCGTCGACGCCAACTACGACTCTCAGTTGGACCAGATGATCGTTGCCACCAGCAACAAGTTCACCGTCCTCAAGAAGCTCGCGGACGACATCGCCGTACTCCTCCAGCCCGGGCGCCCGGGCTTCTCATTGCCTGCTACCCTAATCGGCCTCCATGGCCGGAACATCTTTCAAGCACTGGTGGACCGGCGACTGCCCGCCGACGTCACGAAGAATGTGCACCTGGAGGTCGCGCTCGCCGCGAGGCGCCTCGCCCTGCAAGAATTCGTCAACCTACACATCCACGCGTACGAGCAAATAGTGTACATAGGTATCTACAAGGCCAGTGAGGACGCTACAATGTTGGCCTTCCTCAACCGGCTGGAAGCTTTGGATGCCTTTGTTGAGAAGCACCTCGACCTCGCCACAAAAGCCGCCACTCCTTAGCCGCCGGTCGGTGGCCCGGCGCACTAAGTTGAGGAGGAGGTTGTACGTTCGTGGATCCATCTTTTTTCTTGCCTTCTGTAACCACCACTGCGATCGCATCATCGTGGCCTTAATTCTTATTGTGATGTTGCATTCTCATTCCATTCAATACCGACATGTGCGATCCCTTTGCTTAATTATATGCATCACTGTAACTAGTACTCCATCCGTCAATTTATAAGTTGTGCTTACCTTTTCCATCAACTTCGTGCAACGCACGAGCATCTTGCTAGAAACACTAGAATATGTCTATATAATCCGTATGTGATAGTCCATTTGAAATCTCAAAAAGACAAATATTTAGGTATGAAGGGAGTAATATATTAGGAGTATATCAAAACAATAGTGATTTCTTTCAAGTTTGTGAACAAATACTACTATTCTACTACTTTGGATCCGTCGCAATGTACGGGCACATTGCTAGTAAAAGGAAAAGGCATGCCGCGTTCGCGTCGCACCCCCACACGCCCGGGAATCGGGAGTACAACACGGCCCGTCCGGCATGACACATAGCTTAGGGAAGGCGTGTTGCCTAGCAGCGGCGGAGCTTGAAGAAAAACGTTGGGCGTGCCAGTCTAGCCAGGCTATAGAAATTACCCTTGCATTGACGTTCCATGCCTCAAAACTGGATGTACAACTACGAAAGTCCTGCTAGGTTGGGCGGGCCAGGGCACGTGTTGGCCCTCACGTAGCTTCACCTCTGTGCCTAGCATTTTCACTTTCATGTGGGACCGTCATTGAGCAAACCGACACCCCGCCTGCCGCCGGGTTGGAAAACAGAAACAAGGGGAAGATCTAGTTGTAGCACGGAAGCCAAGAAATTTTGTGTCAGACGGGGCTCGTTGATAGAGTAGGAGCATTACGTACTAGTACTACTCCTACTAGTACTACCAAGTTTGTACTCCTAATACTATATTACTAGTACTACCACTATACAACTAGTAGATACGTGCACGGCACAACATCGTAGGAACAAAAAACGAGAAGATCTTGTTTTGGGTGATTTATCTTTTCTTCAATCAACGTAGTATGAATAATATGATGTGGGGGGCACCCATGAAGCTTATGTGGCTTGGTTGCATGGCTACGGAAGGTTAGAGAAAAATAAATAGATAATGTGTTTAGAGTGCACTCCACTAAATAGATATACTTTGGATCCATTGCAACGGACCGGCACAGCTATATCTATACCCCCTATATAGTGTGTGAAAAACTTTGAAAGTTGGTCATTGGATGAAGCCAGTCCGATGGTACAAAGATGGCAAATCCGAGCACTACTAGCCGTTGGATATCATCCACCAGATTCTGCCACATGTATAATCTAGAAGACTCCATGGTTGAACTTAATTCATGACTAACTTTGCTACAACTAAGCTCAGGCAAAGTTATTAAGTTCTTCAAAATGAGAGCCACAAGTTGGCAAGCCTAAGGGAATCTTGCCACATTTTTGTGTGTATGTCATGTGGGGCCTTAGTGTGGCTTGCCTAAGGTGTGGCTTGAACCAAACACTCACCTAAGTTAATCAAACTTGCCTAACCTTACATTCCACCAGATTTTGCCACATGTTAGAATCCAGAAAACACCACATGTAGAAGCATAATGCACAAACCACCAGAATCTCATGCGTGCAATGCATGTGTACCTTACTAGTACTAGTTGGTAGTAGTAAGAAACAAATTCCAGTTTTGGCACGAGCTCGTACTGCGGGAGTACCACAAGGCCTGCCGCAGGAGTTACATTTCCCTCCCAGGGCCCACGGGACCGAACTTCAGTGGCTCAGTGCCCGGCCTATGAGTCAATGACATGCGGACCTTAAATGCGGCTGGCCCACATGTCATTCTCATGGTGGTGGCATGGTTCGCGACTCACTCGTTCGAGATGAACCGGCCGGTGGTGGCATGGTCGTGGCGAGGGTACCACAGCTGGGCGTTGGGGCGTTACGAGGCGTAGATGGCCACCCAGCGGGTACTACCTGTAGTACATAAGTACTCCAGCTGAGGGTTGATGCCTGGGACGAAATGTGTCACAGCCGCTGGATGAAAATTCGATGGTGCGGGAGTACGGATCAGAGCACAGCAGCGGAGCAGGCAAACCACGTCCAATCGGGTGTGTCTGTGGTAGAAAGTTGATGGTCGCCACAGTTCAGCTGGCCCGCATGTCATGCACACAAAGGGAGAGGAGCGGTAGGGCCGAGAGGGATGAGGGGCACGAACAATCCTACCATTCTGTCACTGACATGTGGAACCCATAAGCGTGGGTCCCACCTGTCAGCGAAGGAAAGGCAGGGCAAGGCAGTGATAGCCACGTCAGAGGATCCAGGTCCATGTCGGGGGACGTCGTGTCGTGGGTTGGAGCGGCGTCGTGGGAATCGCGTGTGGGTGTGGCAGTGGTAGAAACAAGAAACATGATGGTCGCCGTGGTTCAACTTCCATGGACAAGCTGTCGTGTTTGCTGACACATTTATATCAAAACTAGAGTTATTATATTTCAAGCACGTGAACAAGTATTATTCTACTAGTTTGGATCCATTGCAATGCACGGGCCAGCACATTGGTAGTAGTAGTGTCCATCTCTACCTCTAGAGGCCTTCCCTCGTTCATCCTTTTCTTTCACAAGATAAACTACTCATACAAATGCATCTTGATGTTCCGTGGAACGCACGAGGATGTTTCCTTGGGGGTCTCTCCAGCGCGGCATGGCCGTAGTTGCAAGTTGACGCCCCTTGAGATGCCGACGTTGAGGGGTACTCGGATTTCCTCCGATGAGCAGGTAAGATGAGTTTGATCACGTAGCAAATGCATTCTAAAGACTACTTCCGTGTCCAATTCCTAATTCTCCCCCTGCCCACTGTTTCACAGGCTAGACTCGGTGCGAGTGGAGATTGGCTTGCATACGTACGGAGGTACCAACATCAATTTGCACAACATTTACAACAGTGACACCGTTCTCGTAGAACCTTTGTCCAACATTGGGATCAGCCATGCAACAGGCCATCACATGAATTGGTACGATGGAACCACGGTGAGATTGAATAAAAGATAGCACGAACCTTGCACATGGCGGTCAAAGGCGGACCATGCTGTCTGCGGCTGATTTGTTGTCGTACGAGTAGGAAGACGATGTGCTCCTTTCTAACCGCATCTTCGCGGTGACAAGCCAGGGGACTTATTTTGTATGGGACACATCCTATGATATACTCCCTCTCTCCCAGTTTATTTGATTTTGAATCTTTTCATTTTATAAGTTTCAAATTCAAATTTAGAGCTCCCCATCACATGTTGAGATTACAATGTCCATTAAATCGTTGCGTGCATGTGTAGTAAAGAAACAAATCTCGAGTTTGGCACGAGTTCGTGCTGCGGGAGCATCACAAGCCCTGGCGCAGGAGTTACATTCCCTCTCAGGGCCGTCGAGACTGAGCTTCAGCACCTTACTACACCTACCTTTGAGTCAATAACATGTGGACCCGATAGGTGAGTAGTCCACATGTAATGCTCCCGAAGGCAGAGGGGCAGTGGGGCCAAGAGGGGTGAGCCACAGGTCGGGGGACATGTGGTTTCATGGGTTCGAGCGGCGTTGTGGGAATCGCGGGTGGCTGTGGTAGAAACTTGATGTTCGCCGCATTTTAGGTGGCCCACATGTCATGCACACAAAGGCAGAGGGGCGGTGCGGCCGAGAGGGGTGAGGCGCACGTCGGGGGGCGTGGTGCCGTGGGTTGGAGAGGCGTCGTGGGAATCGCGAGATGAAACATGATGGTCGCCGTAGTTGAACTTCCATGGACAAGCTGTCATGTCTACGGACACATGCACTGCATACCGAGCACTGGAAGGAGTAGCAGAGAAAGCTATATATGCGGATAAATAGTTCCTTATAGTCAAGCGGACCCACGCTACTACTCTGTTCCAAAGACATGCACACCATCGAAATATTCCATCTATATCAATATACACCGAGAGGGAATAATATTTTTACAAGAGAGGAAATAGTTCATCCATCCATAATGCCCTCCTGCTGGTGCAGCGTTTTCTTCATCTTCTTATTCTTCTTCTTGTTCTCATACTCCGTGGGAGACGGCTTCGCAACAAGCTCTTTGGACCTTGCAGCTATCTCGAAACTCACACGGGCATCGAGGCAGCATATTTTATCCGCTCGTACATCAAGGGATAATTCTCCCATCCAGACGACCTTAATGCCACCGTCTCGTCACCCTTCTGAAGATTTGTACTGAGCACAAAATTTGCTACGTCGAATAGGGATGGTGTCTGTTTAGCACAATCTTCTACAGGAATTTTGATTCTGGTTTGTAGGTCAGCGATGCTTTTCAAATCAAGGTTGTACGGCTCCAGCTTCTGTTTGTCCCCTTAGATGGCTGCCCCACAGAAGTATACGTCCTCCTGAGACAAGAAATCGTGAAGCTCACCTGGTATGGAGGGCGAGTGTATGATGTGGTAAACCAAAACATCATCTTCGAGGCACAGCTGAAGGACGGCGGCGTGCTGGATCTTCCCAGGGGCACACTCCGTGTACTCTGCGTTGAGATCGATGACCCTCGTCTCTACCTTTTCGAGGGAGTTGGATACATTGTTGATCCACTGCCGAACAACCCTTGGGTTGACGGTGACGGTGGCAACTATGCGCATCGAGCCTTCGATGAGGACATGTTGGACGCTAAAAACCCGCATCTCGATCTCTTTCGCCATTTGGAACCACTGGAACGGATGGCTATGGTTTGGAGAATTAGGATTAGATGGCTAGTCTAATTGAAGTAGTAGATGATTATCTAAAGAGGTTAAAACAATGTGAATGCAGTGGGGTTTGGATGCAAATGAAGACGAAGGGGAGGTGAAGAAGCCGAGGTGAATCGGTTCCCGATGGAGAAGTAAATGGGAGAAGTGGCGTGCAAGCAGTTGATTAGACGGCTAGGTAGACTAAATGAAAAGGCTATGCGGGTAGACTGAGGAGTCGTATATGTTCGTGTACGTGCCCATCCTTCCTAATAGGTGGGACCTATGCAAACAGATAAAAAAATGTGTCGTAGCTTTTTTTTGAGCGCGTGAGTGGGAGACACAACATTCTCTGGTTAAGGAATACTCCCTCCGTTTAGGCAAGTATAAGTCACCTTATGAAAATCAGGTTTTCCCAAAACCTTTAGGCGTGGAGCATTAACTTGCTGCTCGATCCCCTCCCAGCCTCGTTAGCCAACGTTCTCTTCCTCTGCTGCCGCGTTCTACCTTTCCATTTTTCCTCTTCTCAAGTGTGGAACGATCTGCATGCCATCCTTGATGCACCAGAATGACCACTGCATGCATTGCGGCAGGGCGTTGATTGGGCATGCACGAAAAATTTGGTTCTGCTCGCAATATGGATGATACCTGAACGATGAAGTGAACAGGCATGCTAGCACGGGAGACCTATTTCCGCTATACAATACTGGAGTACTCATGTTCCTACTAGTAGTAGTAGTAGTAGTAGTACAACTATGGTACACTTGATGGTCAAAATACTATTCGTTCGGTCCTCACAGTGAAGTGACAACACCCTGCGCCTGACACTAGTCCAGGCGAGGCGGCGTGTTCGGGTTACCAAAGTCAGACTCACCTGTGCACTGTGCAGTCTGTCACCGCCGCTGTTCAACACATTGGCGCCTCGCCTCGTCTCCCTCTCCGCTCCCATAGCACCACTCCATCTCCGTCTCCTTCTCCGTCTCCGTCTCCGTCTCCATCTCACTGTGCCCCCGTGTACCGTCGCCTCACTCGCCTCCCCCAGTACCACTATTCCCTCGCTAGCCGCTCCAGCACCGACATCCTTCTCCCCCGTAAATCAAGCCCCCTTCCAAACTCCACCATGGCCAAACGCGAACCGCGCTGCATCCATATGAGCCGCGATTGGAGCAATCTCCCTAGTGACATCCTCGACCTCTTTTGTTCGTGTATGGATATGTTGACCGCCCTGCTGCTGGCTGCATGCTCGAGGGACATGCACATGGCCATCATCGAAGCGAGGCCTAAGCTTTTCAAGACACCCTGCTTGCTACTATCTGGTCTTGCGAGATTGGCTCACCATGATACGGAGGCGTGCATGATGCCCCTCAACTTCAATCCGATCTCCATTAGCCGAAACTTCTTTGCAGGTATGTAGTGTGTCACCGTACATCATTTCCCTCGACATCGATCCGATCACCATCGCCCGAAACTTCTTGGCAGGTATGTACTGGGTCGACATGAACTCTCACCGGATGGCTGCCTTCAGATAAGACGGTAAAAAGTTGGCGCTCGTGAACTTCCAGACCTCCCATGAGATTATCCTTCCTCCGTTGGATTATATAGATTATTACCATCGCGGTCCAAGTCATCTAGATTACTACGTCAGTTGGACGGACCATGTTTTGCAGAAGATTGTAATCTCCCAAGTACCCACACGACATGCGAATTACGCAGACTTCAAGCTAATTGCCTTGTTCGACCGCGGACTCACCTATCTTTACGCTGGTGCCTTTTTTAGCTGGAGAAAACTCGGCTCGCAGTGGATCATCGTCAAAGCTGATACACACTTCTGTGATGCTATTGAACACAATGGCATCATCTACGCGATCGACAAAGCAGATGGCACCACGTATTGCTGGGATGGCGCGTGTAAGTTGTTTCCGTCTCATGTTAATGATGACGCCATGACACTGTTTGAACTTTTTGTGACGATTGGCATATCCTTGTTTGAGCAGAATTTGAGTAGAACTATGGCAATATATTAGAGACGCCGTAAATCAGCTATATTTGGAATGAGTTAATTCATGCGATTGTGCCCATGTCATTATAGCCAATTTGTACCCTGAATAATCAAACGGTGAGGAATATATGGATATTATCCTTATTTTACAGTAATCTATATACTACTACTAAATATGAGTGTGTATCAATGGCCATGTTAGTTTACTCATTTTCATGATGTAGAAACATGCACCACACTGTTGGTTTCATCTAACCATACATTAGGGAAGTAAATGTGCATATGGAGAACTCTATATTTGGAAGTAGTGAAATCCTGCAATGCTTACCATGTGTACATACCTATATTCGCCCTTCAGCAATCAATGGCTAGAATAATATCCTCACAAAAAATTTGCCCACAGAACACGAGTATATAACAATGCATGTTCTGTTAGTTACCTTGAAGAATTTGTTTGTGAGGACAGAACATGATTACATAACATGCATGACATGGTAGTTTCCTGTGAAGAATCGATTGCGAGATAACATGAGTATAACCATGCATGGCACTTGTATATTTTCGAACCCAGTATACATTTCCCTATATTTTCCTCCCAGTTCCAACAGGGACATATCAATGCTGTCTCTTGCATTATCCTACTCATACTCTAAATAATGCTGATCTTACATTAACAATGCATGTCCTTTTTGATATGATGCAATGTCCCTACAGTTACTGCCCTTTGTAATTACACCACCTTTGCCAAAAACAGGGAAGCACAACTGGTTCCTCGCTCGATCAGACAACGGCAAAAGACTGATGATCATTCGGACACATGAGCCAGAAAAGTTATATTGCAAAAAACCACTGTATACAAGCACCGTGTAATATGTGAGTATCCGGACAGTGGCTGTTACGTCTATGAGCAGGATACCAGCTTGTTGGGGCCTTTAGGATTTTTTAGTTGCAGGCGGGTAAACAGCCTTGGTTCACACTCTCTGTTTCTCGGACTCAATTATCCAATTAACCAGGAGATGACCCTTGGCAAGGACCTTGATTGCATAGAGGTTCTGATTTCTATGGAAAACTGTGTCTACACGGTGAGCCCTAGGAGTTCGGGAGCAAACTCCCCTGATTGTCAATGATACAGCCTGTAGCCAAAAGAAGGTGAGAATGACAAAGGCATCCAGATTAACTTTGATCCTTGGATGTCTCAATTACGACAGGCAGTGATGTGGTTCAAGCCTTCAGGTTGATAGGTAATTGGGCTGTTGCATCAAAAGGGTGGAGTACTGGTGTCTCCGGATCACTGGTCGCTAAAGCGGGGCTGCAAATTATGATGGTGTTGGATCATCTCTTCGAATGACTTTTTTTTCTTTGCTGGTTCTGGATGGGTAGTTCTTTATTTTGTTATGCATATTCCCTGCCATTTGGTCATCCTCATCTATGTCACTCTTTCTATGTAATAGTTGCTTCTGTTTAAAATGTCATTCTCGTCTGGATCACGAGAGTCTGAGCGCTGCAGATGGGTACGTTTTGGTGGTGTAGCAAGACTTCTTATGAACTATCATGTCTTGCTGTTTATGTCAGTAGTAGTCACTAGTCAGTGTTTGAATGTTGTATATATCATTGTTTCGAACTGTTTATTGTCTCGAACTACTGGTCGGCTAAATGAGGGCATCACCATTCTCCAGTGTTCAGAGTATATCTCCTTTTTTCAAGTTAGATAATTTGAGCTCACTGTCTTTTCGATGATGTACACTTGTTTGTGCCAGTGAGGTGTCGTTGAATATGGGCCGAGTAGTAACGCAATGCCAAACAGGTCAATTGTGACTCTCGGGCCGGGCTCTCAAAAGATCCTGAAAAAAAGGCCGGGCTCTCCAAAAAAGAAAGAATAAGGACTCTTAGGCTGACATGTGGGCGCCACCGGTGTTTTCGTGCGCTTGCGCGCCAAGAGTATATTGACGCGTGCTCGAAATTCATGCTACCTTTTCATCCCCAATCTCCCGCCCCTCCCCCACCTCTGGAATCTTGATTCCTACTCCAGTTCCACCAAATCCCCCTCCTGCACTCCCTATATTCAAGCACACTATCATGTCGCCGGTTAACGCGGATCTCTGAGCCGGAGATCCTGAGGTCCGTCCTGCCTTCGGTCGCTGCGTGCTGTCGCTCAACAGTGGCATGGCAGCGCTTGACGACCAGTTTGCTGACAAAGTGCTGATGGTAACCATCAACGGCGACCGGCCTCCCATCTCACCGGACGACCTTGTCAAAGCTCTTGGCATTGCGCACGGCATCCAAATAAGTGACTTGCTCGTCGAAGTCTGTCCGCCACCGGCTGATTTCTTCGTCAGGTTCCGGACAACTTTTGACTGCAATCGTGTGTTCGAATCTTCCCAGGTTTGTTCTGCGATTGCGTGCTGGTGAGCTTTGATCGGTGGCACCCAGGATGGGGCTCGGTGCCCTCTGAGCTTGAATTTTTAACAAAGCTTACCTTCCACGGCATGCCTCGACATGCTTGGAACAGTGAGTCCATGAACGAGCTTATCAACGACCTTGGAGGTGAGCTCGTAAGTATGTTTGTTCCTCCAGACAGCTGGGCTCTGACTGTTATGGCATGGATGAAGAAGTCGTCCACCATACCGAAGGTGATTGGTGTTGAGATACTGGTGCAGGAACCGGGGTTGTACTATTCGTCGCCACCAAGGCCGCCACGGACCATGTTAGGGATGTACCTGTATCGAGTGTTCGTGCATGTCAAAGAAGTGGTCAATCCATCAATCGAAGTCCTGCCGCCGCCGCTGGTGCCAGGGTCCGTTGACGACGTCCATTACAGGAGTCAACGTCGGTATTTCCCCGTGTTGCTCGGAACGATGGATGGCACAGGGCCTACTCCATCGCGCGGCGGAGGCCACTGCTTCTTTGGGAGAAGAGGCAGGGCTGGCTGCCTGGATGTGCTCTAATTTGAGGTAACAACTGAATCTTGTCAGATAGTACTAGTTAAATCCGAGCTATGTGTCTGAAGCACTGATATGCCAGTACATTTTATTGTGACCTGTTCTAATTTTGTACCTGAACTTTTTTTAGAAAGGGTTCTACGTCAACTTAATGTGCTAGCAGAACTTATTGTGTTGTCTGTCTGTTTTCTTTGCATAACATTCAAGATATTTCCCCGTCATTTATAAAGATGACAAACCATTATGTACGACTTCGTGGTTTACAATGTAGCCCTTCCCATAGCGATCCACTGCTTCCATCCTGATTGTGCCGCCTGCGTGAAATTTTTGTATGCAAGTTCAGTGTGCTATGATGTTCTATATGATTGTGTCAACTATATAAGTTTTTACTGAGCATCAGCAATGCATATGGATGAAAGATGTATTTACGAGCATCGACCGATGGGTCTCTCTCTCTCTCTCACACACACACACACACACACGCGCGCACGCACAAGTGGGACCTGTTGAATTATTTATTTGCTCGTGACAGCTTTTAATTAGGTTCCACTGTAATCTAATTTTTTTCTTAAGTTATTAGTTGAGCTCAGTGACTTCAAAAAGTTGTACATAAGCCTTGTTTGGGCCTTTCCGGCGTCGCTGAATGTGGGCTGAGTAACCATGTTAGGTTGTACTGTACTACATAGGCCTTTTTTTCAACATCAGCAATGCAACTGGGCCGACAGTTGTACGCAATATCCGGGTCAACTTGTTATCCGCCCCGCTGGGCTGCAAAGTTTCCTAGGAGGTATGCATTAGGCTTAACAAGAAAATAGACTTTAAGAAATAATAAATGGGATGTAATTATAATAACTAGGCAATTACTATGCACCAAACACGAAATTAGTTTGAAAAATATATTATTTTTGGAATTTGGAAATTTTATTTTCATTACTTGTTGCACGCGCAATATTTCGTTGGATTTTAACGTGATACAACTTTATTTTGAAATTATATTTAACCTGACTAGAAATTTCGGATAAAAATATTTCGAATCCCATCAAAATGTGGGAATTTTTTTATTCTGTTTTGAGCGGTTGTTTGAAATTATTAATCGTTGTCCTAGCTAGAAGTTGGGTTGTACTTTTAACAAACTGTAAATGGGCTGTAGTAAATTCCATTAGAACTGAAAAATGGGTTGTACATTCTTACAAATCGCAAATGGGCTATATGTTCTCTGCCAACTCCGAGCTGTGGGCCTACTAAGTTGACGCGTACCAAGGGCTTTGTCAACTTAGTCAATATAAACGATTCTAGCTACAGTGATTGTACGATGTCCATCCAACGGCCGTAGTACTTCTTCAACCTCTGGTCTTCTTGCTCCAGCCGCCCAAACCAGCGCCGGTCGTGTCGCGTGCTCCTGCCTCCCGTGGCCGGCTGTGATGCCGCGGAGGCCTCACCGCCCCATACTACTCCCACCACTGGCCAGGCCATCCCTCTACTCACCCACACCCCCTATTATTCTGTGACAACGGCAGCCTCACACTATAGCCGAAACAGTGAACCCTCGTACTCCTCTCCGCACGGGCTACCACTACTGCGTCTTCCCTGGCTCCGCATCGTCCCCTTCCTAGGCCTTGCCGTCGTCCAGACCACCGCCCTGGTGCCCTCGGCGCGGCGTGGTCAACGTGTTCAACGACCGACTTCCATCGGAAGAGTACTGTACGTGGAGAGGCTGACAGCGGGGTCCAGGCGGCCGCAAGGAAGTGCCTCCTTATTACACGCAAAATAATTATTCCTCCACCTGACAGCAGGGACCCACCGGACGGGCCACCTTATTTCGTGAAAAAAACGTTTCCCCCCTGACTGCTGGGACCAACCGGATGGGCCAGCATATTTCACGAAAAAAAACGTTCCCCGCGATGTCAGCTCGGACGCACAAAAAAATGAATACTCCCCCTGCTAGCCGGGACCCACCTTGGTGGGAGGCTGACTTGTGGGCCTACTAAGTTGACTGGGACGGGGGGCCTTTGTCAACTTTAGTCAATATGAACGATTCTAGCTCCAGTGACCGTACAATGTCCATCCAACGGCCGTAGTGCTTCTTCAACCTCTGGTCTTCTTGCTCCAGCCGCCCAAAGCAGCGCCGGTCGTGCCGCATGCTCCTGCCTCCCGTGGCCGGATGTGCTGCCGCGCAGGCCTCACCGCCCCCTACTATTCCCACCGCTGGCCAGGCCCTGGAGCGACGGCAGCCTCACACCGCAGCCAAACCAGTGAACCCTCATACTCCTCTCCGCGTGGGCTTCCACTGCCGCGTCTTCCCCGGCTCCCCGTCGTCCCCTTCCTAGGCCTCACCGTCGTCCACCGCCCTGGTGCTCTCAGCGCGGCGTGGTCAACGTCGTCAAGGAACGGCTTCCATCGGACGTGGACTGTACGTGGAGAGGCTGACAGCTGGGTCCATGACCGCAGCAAGGAAGTGCCTCCTTATTACGCGGAAAATAATGATTCCTCCACCTGACAGCTGGGACCCACAGGATGGGCCATTGTATTTCACGAAAAAAGCATTTCCCCCTGACTGCTAGGACCCACCAGCTACATCTTCGCACGCAAGGAAGTGCGTCCGTGCAAAAAAACAAAATGATGCGCCCCCCTGACCGCTGGGACCCACCAGCGACACCTTCGCACGCAAGGAAGTGCGTCCGGGCAAAAAAACAAAAAAATTCGCCCCCTGACTGCTGGGACCCTCCATTTACATCTTCGCAGGCAAGGAAGTGCCTGACAGTCGGGACCCACCTGGTCGAAGCGTACGTAACGTTGTCATTCTGGTCGCGAACGTGTACGTACATACTGGTCGATGTAGAGGCGCGCACGTGTCGTAGTAGAGGTGCGCACATGTCGATGTAGAGGCGCGCACGTAGCATGTACACGTACGTACAATGGCAAGGGTGCAAGAAAGAAAATACGGCCACGTACGTACATACGGGCAGGGTCTTGAACGCCTACTCGTGCATACATACATGGCTGGGTCGGAACGGAGAAACAGCGTTGTCGTCGTGTTCATGGGGAGGCAACAAAATGCGTCGTGTTCATGGGGAGGCAACGGAATGCGTCGTGTTCATCGAGAGGCAACGGAACGCGTGGGAGCCAACCTGCTTGGACAGAACACGCGATGGAAACTAGGCCTGGCGTACCGCAGAACAGAGGAAACAGATTTGTGTTCGACCGGCCACGTTCGGAACGGGGTCCTGTTGATCGGGAGGGGTGTAGCATACCGCAAAATGGAGGAAACGGACCTCCTACGGTCGAAACGGGGGTCCTGTTGATCGGTAGGGGTGTGGCATACCGCAAAACGGAGGAAACGGACCTCCTACGGTCGAAACAGGGGTCCTGTTGATCAGGAGGGGTGTGGCGTACCGCAAAACGGACAAAACAGACTTGTGTTGGAGCGCTACGGTCGAAACGGGGGTCCTGTTCATCGGGAGGGGTGTGGCGTACTGCAAAATGGGACTCCACGGGATACTGTTCATCTCCACCGTCGACCTCGTCCAGCCTCCACGGGCTACCATAGACCTCCTCCAGCCTCCATGGGCTCCTGTTCATCTAGCCTCCACCGCGCGCTACTCCACCGGCTACTGTTCAACCACCCCTCCACGGGCACCCCTCCACCGCCTATTGTTCATCCAGCCCTCCACACCACGGGGTCCTGTTCAACCACCCCTCAATGGCCACCCCTCCACCGTCTATTGTTCATCCAGCCCTCCACACCATGGTGTCCTGTTCATCTAGAGGCAACACCACCGCTCACTGTTCAACCACCCCCCCACCCCCCACCCCGCAACGCTCACTGTTCATCCAATCGATCGGCTTCAGTTAGCAGCAGTAGCGAAGAAATCGCTCCATCGGGCTCAGTTAACAGCCATCGATCGATCGCTCGGGTTCAATAACGCGTAGCCTGCAGTGCAATCGCTCGGGTTCAGTTAGAGCCCAACGCCTCGCTCGGGTTCAATTAGAGCCAACGCCTCGCACACACGCGCGTACGTGTACGAGAGAAACGCGCATCGCTCAGCCCCCGACCTCCCACCGTAACCGGCAACTCCCCGAAATTTTCCTCCCCCTTGCTTCTACCATGGTTTTTTCCGTCATGGACGGCCCAAAGAATGTCATGCAGCTGCGTCTCCGGCCCGCCCAGGACGAAAAGCCCATTTTCTATCATGATTTTTTGTCATAGAAGTAGGAGCCCATTTTTTGTCTATGATGATACCGGGTTTTGTCACAATTATCGTCATAGAAGTGTCATATGTATGACAGAAAAAAAAATCGTTCGGCCCAAAATGTCACGGATGTGTCTTTTTTTTGTAGTGGATGAAGATGACTTGTTAGGTGATGATGATTTACTTGTTGACAACTCTAGTGATGAATACTATGATGAAACGTCAATTAATCATGCTAATCAAGATAAAATGAATGACAATGATAAGGAGAAGATTGAGATTCTAACTAAAGAACTAAACACTATTAAGTTGGCTCATGAAACTATCTTAGAAGATCATCGAGAACTTTTAAGGACTCATGAGAAGTTACGCTTTGAAAATCTCAACCTAGAGCAAGAGCATGAGTTCTTAAAGGCAATTAATGATGATCTTCGTAAGAAAAGTTCTTCTTACATTGCCAAGCGTTTACTCTTATCTACTTACATGCCTCAAGTCAAGACTAGTAACAATAACAAGAAGGATTCTTCCTCTAGTAGTAACAATATCATGCTAAATCAAATGATGTTGCTTCTAGTAGTTCTCTTGATTCCACTAATGATTCTCTTAGCCAAGTTACACTTGAGCAAGAAAATAGCTTATTGAAGGGAATCATAGAGAAAGGTGTTTACAAGAGCCTTGCCGGGAGTAAGCAATTTGAGGAAATTGTATGCAAGAAAGGAAGGCACCGGAAGAACCAAGGTGTTGGTTTTGAACAAAAGTTCAATGCCAATGGAGTTGAGTGGGAAGAAGATCAATACCCCAAGACGAAGTTTGTTCCTCAACAAGAGAAGTATGATCCTACTTCCTTCAAAGGGACACAAGCACAAGATGATCTTCCACCACAAGACCACAAGCAAAAAAGGCAAGGATAAGCTTCAAGAGGAGATTGATGCATTTGAAGAAGCTCCTAAGGCCTTGGTCAAGTGGATTCCCAAGACTACGTCAAGTTCTACTTCATCAAGTACGACTACAACTCCAAGGATTCCCATCAAGATGATGTGGATCCCGAATAAGAAGAACTAGAGAGTTCTTGAGGGTGACTCCGCCAACATATTTCACTCATATCATTTTGGCAACAACAAGTGCAATCAACTTCCACACCTTGCACTAGTTCAAAGAGTCACAAACCCTCTTGTTGGTAAGACAAGCGACAGGTAACCTAATGCTCTCATAGACATCATCTTTTGTGTGCATCACTCTATGTCTATGGATATCCTTGTTTGTTCCTTGTGGGACTAGCCCTTTTATATTGAAAGTGCAAATCACTCCAAAGGATTGCTCCAAATGATCTACATCAACGTTGAGCATCCACATATTCAACACCTACATGAAGTCATCATCAACAAAAACCAAGGTCAGTTCATCCCTCTTAGGGGGGATCTCACATCTAGGGGAGCTTTAGAATTGAGTCAAAGCAACTCTAATGGTGTGAACACATCAATGCATTATGTAAAACTGGTAACCCCACTTGAGCTTAAACGATGAGTATGACCTATGATCAAATGTTCTCATTTGACTCCTAAGTCAATATACTCATATATAGATGACCTAGTCATCGCCAATTACTTGATAGATGCTAGAATTGGTTGTGCATGCTTTGCCACATATTTCATTTGCCATTTTATTGTGTGAGCATGTTGGTTGCATATTTTACTCATTCAAGGACAACCACTTGTTGTTTTGATTGATTGGTTTCTTTTTTAATTTGCCAAGTGGATGGACAAGAATGCCTAAGAACCTTCTCTAGCTATCTATGCTTTTCTTGTCTCAAACTCTATTCATGCTACATCACAAAATTTGATCAAGTCATATTCGAACCACTCTGTGTGAGGAGCACTCGGAGTCCCTGATTCGTCATAGACTTAAACTTCCAAAACTTCTTTGTGCGTTTTGGTCTGACCGATTCTTCCATTTCGGTCATACCGAGATCACTAAGTCGATCTAGGTTTTCAATCTCGGTGCAACCGATTTGAACTTTTTGGTCACACCGAGTTGTTGTAATTGTCAGCAGTTATGCATCTCGGTACCACCGAGTTGTTCCACTCGGTCACACCGACAGGGTCGGGCTATATATACCCACGGGCAAAACTTTGGAAATTTTCTTCGAACTCTTTCGCACGCGCTTAGCCCGCTCTGCCTCCAGGGTCTCCGGATCATCCTCCTCGTCGCCAGCTGCCTCCAGTCGCTGGTCTCCGCCGCCGTCAACGGAAATCATCCCCGCCATTGCCGCCGTAGCGAGTTCATCGCCGAACTAGGGTATGGACTCGATCACTATGCTATCCCTATCTAATTCCTAGCACATTGTGTTTGCCATGAATCTTGCCACGATTGAAACTATCCTATCTAGTCAAATCACTCTGTAGATTAGAGATGAATTGAAAATTTAGGGTTAGGTTTCCGCTGAAACCATCTCGAACCCACCGAGTTGTAGAACTCGGTTCCACCGATTCGGCTAAGGCCATTGCACATGTGATTCTTGGTCTGACCGAGAATTGCAAATCGGTGTGACCGAGTTTAGGACTTTGTGAAACCCTAGTAGTCTCGGTGCCACCGAACTGTGACTCGGTCTGACTGAGTTCACTGGTTTAGGTTCCAAAAGCTGCTTCGATATCACCGAGTTTACAAATCGGTTGATCCGAAGTGCTTTCTGTGGAAAACTAAAACTAAGTTTTTGACTCATTTTTTTGCAAAAACCTTTATATTTTGTGATGCTCATCCACTCTATCTCGTCTATATCTATTCACAGGGTCTGCTGCCAGTGTTTGCAATATGTCTGATCAGAGTGACAGCCAGAACAAGTCATAGGAGCAGGTTCATGTGAGTGAGGGCACTAGTCCCTCTAGCAGCTCTGATGATGGCAGCAGGGGCACCCCAAGCAACTTACCCAAAGCTGCCACTAGGGCAAGAAAGAAGAGAACCTCAGAATCGGAGGATGAAGATGATGTGGCTGTTGAGGATGAGGCCACTTCCAAGAAGAAGGTACTCAAGAAATAATATGGCTCAGCTGCAGCCACTAAGCCAGGAAATGCAGAAGAAGGCACCTGCAAGAAGGATCCCCACTTCCAAACCTAGGGAGGTTGCCACTGGGGAAACCATGAAGTTTACCATTGAGTCGGATGATGAAGTTGTTGGCCAAGACAAGAAGAAAAAGAGAGTCTGAACCACTACTGCCAAGGTTCTTGGAAATCCCTCTACAAGGAGAGACTCTGAAGAGGAAGAAGAGGAAGAGGTTGCTGCACCAGCACCCAGAGCTCAGAAGCTTATGGGTGATGCTATCAGGTCAGGGGCTGCTTCAACAAAGCCCAAAGAAGCACGCAAGGCTACCTCCAAGCCCAAGACTGGACCTAAGAGGAATACCAGGAACTTATCTGCTGCTGAGAACAACAAGGCCCCAGTGCCTGAAATTGTTGCTGAATAAGAAGATGAGGAGGAGCATGTCTTGAGAAAATTGAAGCCAAAAATTCCAGATCATAATGATGCCCATCCTGTGGCTGAGAACATGAAGCTGAGAAAGGATGCAGGACTCAGACAGTGGAGGTTGACTGATCCTTATGCAGTCAGGAGGAGAACTATTGTTGACTACAGGTTCCATACAAAGGAATAGTAGGATTTCTATGAGACAGTACTTCTGGACAAGAAGCCAATAGTGTGTGACATGAGGTGGGTTGACTGGACCTACATATAG
This sequence comes from Triticum dicoccoides, assembly GCF_002162155.2. Lineage (NCBI taxonomy): Eukaryota > Viridiplantae > Streptophyta > Magnoliopsida > Poales > Poaceae > Triticum > Triticum dicoccoides. The sequence continues at coordinate 116,778,875 of NC_041387.1, read as the reverse complement.
GAGAATGAAGAACATTATCCTGGTGTATATGACAGCTTCAGTGCTTGTGGAGTGGCAGACTTTGTTGGGCATAAGCTCACAAAGTGGAATGATGAGCTCATAATGCAACTCTACTCCACAGCACACTTCTATCCAGATGGCAGGATAGTATGGATGTCTGAAGGTACTAGGTACCAATCATCAATTGAAGAATGGGCTAATCTAATCAATGCACCTAAGGAGAAAGAGGATGACTTGGATGTCTACGCCAAGAAGAAGATGGATCACAACACTATGACACATATGTACAAGGAGATCCCAGATGCTGCTGTTGAGACATACAAGTTTGGATCAGTACATTACCTTCTGTCAGGACTGCCAACCATCAACAGGATCCTCAGGCACACTCTATTGCCCAAGTCAGGTGATCACAACATGATCAAAGGCCATGCAATAAATCTGCTACACTTATTTGATGTGCCACAAAAGTTCAAGGTCATGAGCCTTATAGTTGAAACTATCAAGAGGACAGCTGCTGACCAAAAGAGAAGTTGTGGGTATGCCCCACAGATCCAGGAGCTGATTAACTCCAATATGGGCACTGGCACATACTTGTTGGACAAGGATCACATGCCTATCTATCCAGATTTTGAGGACAACCAAGTGGTTATGGATGAGGATGAACCATCTTCTGTGCATGCTCAAGCAAAGAAGGGGAAGGCAAGGACAGAGAAGGCTACCAAGATGCCAACAATGGAAGAGGCATCTCAGTACTTTTTGAAGAGCAAACAGGATCAACTTGGCTACTTGATTGCATCCACTCTGAGGATTGAGAAGGGGCTGGCCACCTTGACTCAAAACCAGGAGATCCTGGAGAGGATCATAGAGCAGAAGTTCTATGACTTGGATGTGAAGGTAACTGAGATCCAGTCTGTTATTGAGCAACTTCAGGATGATATGCAGGAGAGGAAGGGCAATACAACCACTAAGGCATTTGCCAGAGTGCCTAGAGCTCAGAGATCAGCTGTGGTGCCAGTGACAGACACCAGAGCCACTTCATCTGCACCAGCTACAGCCCCAGTGCAACCAGCTCCAACACCTACTCCTCCAGCTCCATCCACATCTACTGAAGTCTTCGTCCAAGGATCCATCTCTACACCACCACCTGAAGATCAAGCCTCAGAGACGATTTAGTGCTATGCATTTTCTATGAACTTTTTGGTACCTTGTTGCCAAAGGGGGAGAAAAATGTATAGATCATAGGCTTTGAGAGAGAGCGTTGCTTTTTATTCTCTCTTGCTTTGGTGGTTGAACTTTATTTGCTTCTTTGAGATACCTTATGTCTGTGTGATACTTGGATAATCATGTGTTTGATCATATGCTACATTAATGCTTGTTTGATGACATTATCCTTTTATCTCTATATGATCATTCACTTTGCTTGGTGATGAGTGCATGTATTCAATTATTATCATTTTGAGCGATCCACCAAGATGTATGTGACATGGAAGAGTAACCCATGAGCCTAACTCTTTGTGCATTTGCAGTCCAAAGCAAATCTTAAACTATGCACAAATTTAGGGGGAGCTCTTGCTTATCACATACTTCTCAAAGCGACAATGTTTTTCACTCTTATTATCACTTGTCGAACCTTTGACCTATATGTTGTCATCAATTACCAAAAAGGGGGAGATTGAAAGTGCAACTATCCCTAGGTGGTTTTGGTAATTCCTAACAACATATAGCTCATTGAGCTAATGCTATTTAAGATAAATATTTCAGGAAAAGCTCAATGAATGGCATGGCACTGATGAGAAAAGTGGACCCCTCAAAATACTAAGGATAAAAGGATTGGCTCAAGCTCAAAGCTCAAGACTCTACATTTTATATTTTAGTGATCCAAGATCACATTGAGTCTATAGGAAAAGCCAATACTATCAAGGAGGGATGAGGTGTTGCTTAATGAGGCTCTTGCTCCATAGTGCTTAGTGATATGCTCCAAAACCCTCAACTACTTTCCCACATCCACATATGACCTAAACCAAAAGTCAAACTCGGCCCTACCGATTCTTTCTATCCGGCACCACCGAGTTCAGATGTCATAGCCACTGCCACAAACCATAGACAAATCGGTATCACCGATAGGGATCTCGATCTCACCGAGATGGGATTGTAATCTCTCTATTTCCCTTCGTAACGTTTCGGTACCACCGAGATGAGCGATCGGTCCCACCAAGATTGCAATGTAAACTCCCTGTTTCCTTTTCGTAACATTTTGGTCCCGCCGAAATGAGCGAACCGGTCCCACTGAGTTTACCTGACTAACTCTCTGGTTAGCTTATTACCAAAATCGGTCCCACCGAGTTTGTGTAATCGGTCTCAGCGAGATTACGTTATGCCCTAACCCTAACCATATCGGTCCTACCGAGTTGCATGTCGGTCCCAACGAAAATCCTAACGGTCACTAGATTTGTTGAATCGGTCCGACCGAGTTTCTCAATTCGGTCCCACCGAGTTTGGTAAGTTGTGTGTAATGGTTAGATTTTGTGTGGAGGCTATATATACCCCTCCACCTCCTCTTCATTCGTGGAGAGAGCCATCAGAACAAACCTACACTTCCAACTTGCTATTTCTGAGAGAGAACCACCTACTCATGTGTTGAGGCCAAGATATTCCATTCCTACCATATGAATCTTGATCTCTAGCCTTCCCCAAGTTGCTTTCCACTCAAATCTTCTTTCCACCAAATCAAAATCCTGTGAGACAGAGTTGAGTGTTGGGGAGACTATCATTTGAAGCACAAGAGCAAGGAGTTCATCATCAACACACCATTTGTTACTTCTTGGAGAGTGGTGTCTCCTAGATTGGCTAGGTGTCACTTGGGAGCCTCCGACAAGATTGTGGAGTTGAACCAAGGAGTTTGTAAGGGCAAGGAGATCGCCTACTTCGTGAAGATCTACCGCTAGTGAGGCAAGTCCTTCATGGGTGACGGCCATGGTGGGATAGACAAGGTTGCTTCTTCGTGGACCCTTCGTGGGTGGAGCCCTCCGTGGACTCGCGCAACCATTACCCTTCGTGGGTTGAAGTCTCCATCAACGTGGATGTACGATAGCACCACCTATTGGAACCACGACAAAAACATCCGTGTCTCCAATTGTGTTTGAATTCTCTAAACCCTTCCCTTTACATTCTTGCAAGTTGCATGCTTTACTTTCCGCTGCTCATATACTCTTTGCATGCTTGCTTGAATTGTGTTAAGATTGCTTGACTTGTGTTAAGATAGCTAAAATCTGCCAAAGACTAAAATTGGGAAAAGGATAAGTTTTTATTTGGTCAAGTAGTCTAATCACCCCCCTCTAGGCATACTTTCGATCCTACAATTGCCTAGGGACAAATGACTTTCTTGTTGGCAAAAGCTATCCACTTTTATTACCTTGAGATTTATTCCTAGTTTTATGCTCGCAAAGTACTCATAGTTTTATTATTGCAAAATAGTTTCATACTTGTTCTAGGTAAAGCAAATGTTAAAGTGTGCGTAGAGTTGTATCACTGGTCGATAGAACTTGAGGGAATATTTGTTCTACCTTTATTTCCTCATTGGGTTCGACACTCTTATTTATCGAAGAAGGCTACAAATGATCCCTTATACATGTGGGTTATCAGGCTCTTGCTCTCGACATCGGAAAAGACCATCAAGACTTTCTCGATGTTGGGATACCCAGAAGTACCCTTGCCTCCGTCGTCGTCATCGTCTTCATCCTTGTCCCCAAAGGGATCTTGCCGCATCTCTTTCTTCAGGAGCCGGCACTCTCGATTGGTATGCTTGGGCAGAATCAAATTGGATTTGGCAGGGTTGATCGAGGATGTCACTCTTTTGAGTGACTTGCCTTTTCCCTTTCCAATCCTTCTTCTTCTTCTGCGAGCCATTGTTTTTGCCTTGGCCGGCCAGAGCTACAGCCTCAGCATTCCCTGTGGCTTCAGCTTTCTGCTTGTGCTTCTTGCCCCTGTTGTTATCCGACTGATGCATGTCGCCTGCTCGGCTCTCGCCGCTTCTCAGTCGGTCTTCCTCTTCATTGTTGGCGTAGCGATTGGCTATGTCCATAGCCCAACTGAGAGTCAGAATCTCAGTACGGCCAAACTTCAAATTCACCTCTCGGTATCTTACCTCGGCTTTGAAAGCGCAGATCGCCTGGTGTTCAGTGACGTTCTCCACTGTGTTGTGCAGAGTGGTCCGCCGCTGAATGTACTCTCGGAGAGTATCGTTTTGCCTCTGCCCAGAATGTTGCAACTCGGCTGATACGTCTCCAACGTATCTATAATTTATGAAGCATTCATGCTATAATATTATCTGTTTTGGATGTTAATGGGCTTTACTAAGCACTTTTATATTATTTTTGGGACTAACCTATTAACCGGAGGCCCAGCCCAAATTGTTGTTTTCTTGCCTATTTCAGTGTTTCGAAGAAAAGGAATATCAAACGGAGTCCAAACGGAATGAAACCTTCAGGAAAGTTATTTTTGGAACGGAAGCAATCCAGGGGACATGGAGTGCACGTAAGGGAAGCTTCGAGGTGGCCACGAGGCAGGGAGGCGCGCCCACCTCCCCTGGGCGCGCCCCCACCCTCGTGGGCCCCTCGTGGCTCCCCTGACCGACTTCTTTCGCCTATATATCTCCATATACCCTAAAAACATCGGGGATAAGAATAGATCGGGAGTTCTACCGCCGCAAGCCTCTGTAGCCACCAAAAACCTCTCGGGAGCCCGTTCCGGCACCCTGTCGAAGGGGGGATCCCTCACCGATGGCCATCTTCATCATCGCGGCGCTCTCCATGACGAGGAGGGAGTAGTTCAACCTCGGGTCTGAGGGTATGTACCAGTAGCTATGTGTTTGATCTCTCTCTCTCGTGTTCTTGACTTCGCACAATCTTGATGTATCGCGAGCTTTGCTATTATAGTTGGATCTTATGATGTTTCTCCCCCTTTACTCTCTTTTAATGGATTGAGTTTTCCCTTTGAATTTATCTTGTCGGATTGAGTCTTTAAGGATTTGAGAACACTTGATGTATGTCTTGCCGTGCTTATCTGTGGTGATAATGGGATATTCACGTGATCTACTTGATGTATGTTTTGGTGATCAACTTGCGGGTTCACCTTGTGAACTTATGCATAGGGGTTGGCACACGTATTCGTCTTGACTCTCTGGTAGAAACTTTGGGGCACTCTTTGAAGTACTTTGTGTTGGTTGAATAGATGAATCTGAGATTGTGTGATGCATATCGTATAATCATACCCACGGATACTTGAGGTGACATTGGAGTATCTAGGTGACATTAGGATTTTGGTTGATTTGTGACTTAAGGTGTTAATCTAGTACGAACTCTATGATAGATTGAACGGAAAGAATAGCTCTGTGTTATTTTACTACGGACTCTTGAATAGATCGAGCAGAAAGAATAACTTTGAGGTGGTTTCGTATCCTACCATAATCTCTTCGTTTGTTCTCCGCTATTAGTGACTTTGGAGTGACTCTTTGTTGCATGTTCAGGGATAGTTATATGATCCAGTTATGTTATTATTGTTGAGAGAACTTGCACTAGTGAAAGTATGAACCCTAGGCCTTGTTTCCTAGCATTGCAATATCGTTTACGCTCACTTTTATCATTAGTTACCTTGTTGTTTTCATATTTTCAGATTACAAATACCCATATCTACCATCCATATTGCGCTTGTATCACCATCTCTTTGCCGAACTAGTGCACCTATACAATTTACCATTGTATTGGGTGTGTTGGGAACACAAGATACTCTTTGTTATTTGGTTGCAGGGTTGTTTGAGAGAGACCATCTTCATCCTACGCCTCCTACAGATTGATAAACCTTAGGTCGTCCACTTGAGGGAAATTTTCTACTGTCCTACAAACCTCCGCACTTGGAGGCCCAACAACGTCTACAAGAAGAAGGTTGTGTAGTAGACATCAAGCTCTTTTCTGGCGTCGTTGCCGGGGAGGTGAGTGCTTGAAGGTATATCTTTAGATCTTGCAATCGAATCTTTTAGTTTCTTGTTTTATCACTAGTTTAGTTTATAAAAGAAAATTACAAAAAAATGGAATTGTGTTTGTCTCATACGCTTCATCTTTTTAATATCTTTCGTAAGTATGATGAAAAGGAAAATTGTGCTCAGGTGCTAGAAGAAGAAGTCTATAAAATGTTTGGTACTAAATCTTTGAATGATGAACATGATTGCAATGTTGTTAGTATGAACTCTTTGAATATCCATAGTACTAATGATGATTGCTCTAGTTATGATGAAAATGTTTCCTATAAGCATGTCGGTTTTTGTGGAGTGCGGGTTTGCAAGTACACACCAAATAGATAAGATAGATATTGCAAGAGGCATAAGCATTTAGAAACTAAATTGTTGCAAGAAAGGCTAAATGTGAGTGCTAAAAATTTAACATGCCTTTGTCGTACTTGTGAACTTTGCAATGAACGTGGTCATTTACATCTCCGTTGCAAATTGTTTCATGATCAAATCATGTCCAAAAATTGTGATGATATGATTTCCCTTGCACATCATAATGAACTTAGTTTGCTTTTGGGTTATGAAGAAAGAAAATGTTTAACTAAGAATCTTCTAGAATTTGTCCTTAAGAAATTCCTTGATATTGATCTAGAGAAGATTTATTTGTATTGTGCGGTGAATTGCATTGAAAATCCTTATATTGCCAATTAGCTAAGAAAAGAAAGGAAATAGAAGATGAAGAGAATACTAATGAAAGGGAAGAGACTGCCCATTATCCTCCTATTATTTCTTATGATGAATCAGGTAACGAGGAGGAGCTTTCTATTCAACCAATCTCATCAATAAGGAGCTCAGAGAAGAAGGTTGAACCCACACATAATGTGAAGAAGAAAAAGAAAAAACAGAGAAGCAAAGGTAAAAATGTATCCCTCCCAAATGATGTTGCTCCTACTACTCATTGTGATGATGATAATTGCTATACTATTGGTGCTATCCATACTATTAATGATGAGAGTGATTATGCTTATGATATGAAAAGGCCCAAGCTTAGGGATGCTATGTTTGATGAGGATGACATATTGGAGAATATATTTGCTGAAATTAATGTTTGTCCCAAGCTTGGGGATGCTACATTTAATCAAGATGATATTTTTAGCCTCCCAAGTTTTGATATGCAAAGTTGTTATGATGATAGCATGCCTCTTAGCTATGATGATTATATTGATGAAAGTGAGTTTGGAAGAGTGTCAACTTTAGGAAGTAATAATCCCACTATTTTGGAGGATGTTGAATCTTATTGTGACGAATATGAAAGTGGATTGGGAGAGGTCATGACTTTATTTAGTGATGATTCCACTATCTTGGAAGAGGTTTCAATCGATTATGATGAGAACAAAGTTGCTACTTATGATGATTATTGTGATGAAACTTATGCTATAAAAAGTAGTGATGATTATATTTATAAAACTTGTCATGATTATGATTACCCTTTTTCTGAACATTACTCTTTTAATATGAAAAAAATTTATAGTATTCGAGTCTCTTATGATACTCCCACTATTCCGAATAAGAAGAATTTTGCTTATGTGGAGAGTAGTAAAATTTCTATGCAAGTAGATCATGAAAAGAATGCTTTACGTGCTGGTTATATTGTTGAATTCATTCATGATGCTACTGAAAATTATTATGAGGGAGGAACATATGCTTGTAGGAATTGCAATAATATAAAGTTTCCTCTTTACGTGTTGAAAATCTTGAAGCTATGCTTGTTTTACCTTCCTATGCTAATTGATTCTTGTTCCCATAAGTTGTTTGCTCACAAAATCCCTATGCATAGAAAGTGGGTTAGGCTTAAATGTTCTAGTCATATGCTACATGATGCTCCCATTATGTTTCAATTCTTATCTTTTATGTGAGCATCATTGTCATCATCATGCCTAGCTAGAAAGGCATTAAAGAAAAGCACTTGTTGGGAGACAACCCAATACTTATCCTTAATGTTTTTGTGTGTTCACATGATTATTCTACTGTAGTAATCATGTTTTATAGCTTTTGTTTCAATAAAGTTCCAAGTAAGACCTTTAGGATAGCTTATGGTGATAGTTGTGTTGATCCTACTAAAAATCAGAAACTTTTGCACCTAGTAAATTAGTTTTGATAATTCACAGAAACGTGCTTTTGTTCTGATTATTTTTGCTCTGCATTTATAAACAAATTTCTTAGGAGTTAATAATTTGGTGGGATTTTTGGAGTTCCAGAAGTATACGTTTGATACAGATTACTACAGACTGTTCTGTTTTTGACAGATTCTATTTTCTATGTATTGTTTGCTTATTTTGATGAATCTATGAGTAGTATCGGAGGGTATGAACCATAGATAAGTTTGAATACACTATATATTACACCAATATGAATTTAGAATGAGTTCACAACAGTACCTAAGTGGTGGTTTTATTTTCTTGTACTAACGGAGCTTACGAGTTTTCTGTTGAGTTTTGCGTTGTGAAGTTTTCAAGTTTTGGGTAAAGATTCAATGGACTATGGAATAAGGAGTGGCCAGAGCCTAAGATTGGGGATGCCCAAGGCACCCCCAAGGTAATATTCAAGGACAATCAAAAGCCTAAGCTTGGGGATGCCCCCTCTTTCGTCTTCGTTCATCAGTAACTTTACTTGGAGCTATATTTTTATACACCAGATGATATGTGTTTTGCTTGGAGTGTCATTTTATTTTGTTTGTATTTGCTTGCTGTTATCTAGAATAATGTTTTACATCTTTATTTTCAATAAAGAGGTCAAGGATAGCCTTTACCACGCTTATTTTTCAAGTATACATGTTGCTGTTTCAAAACAGAAAGTTTACCTCTGTTGCAAAAATTCCCTAGAAAAGTCAGAAAACGATAAAATGATGAAATGTTTTGCATATTGAGATCTGATAAATCTTCTACAGTGTGGTAAATTGGCATAATTTTGGAGTTAGGGAAGTATTGACACTCTTGCATTCTTTACAGACTGTACTGTTTTGGCAGATTGTTGTTATGTTTGCATATGTTTGCTTGTTTAATGATTCCATTTGAGGATAGGAGTACTAAATATGCAGAGACATTTAGTATGCGATGTTGAATAATAATTTTAATGATTTGCTACAGTAAAGAATGATAAGGTTTTGCATTGGTTTATACTAACTTATCTCACGAGTTCTTGTTGACTTTTATGTGGATAAAGTTTTTGAGAAGTAGAGAAACCATGATATGGGAGGAATTAAGGAGACACAAAAGTTCAAGCTTGGGGATGCCCAATGCACCCCAAGATAATATTTCAAGAAGTCTCAAGCATCTAAGCTTGGGGGTACCCCGTTAGGCATCCCACCATTCTTCTTTAACAACTATCGGTTAGTATCGGTTGAGCCTAAGTTTTTGCTTCTTCACATGAGTTGTGCTATCCTTGCAATGTCATTTTATTTTGCTTTGCTTGCTGTTTGAATAAAATACCAAGATCTGAAATTCTTAAATGAGAGTGAGTCTTCACATAGCTACATAATTGTTTAACTACTCATTGATCTTCACTTATATCTTTTTGGAGTAGTTTGTCATTTACTCGTCTGCTTCACTTATATCCTATGAGTAAATGGTTGAATAAGTTGAATGTCATGAATCTGAAATTATACATGTTTCATATGCTTATTCCACGGGGAGTAATGACTTCACATCTAAGAAGTAGAGGTGGTAGATTTATTGAAGGTTAGCAAGCATTGTATTGGTCACTTGAACAATTCATGAAAGAATATTGAAGGAAGAGAGATTTCACATATAAATATACTATCTTAGACATCTTCTATGATTGTGAGCCCCATTAATTATTTTCAAACCTGAGCAAATTAGTTGAAATTGGACAAGGAAGACAACATAATGAGTTATGCTTGGGTAATATTTGTATAGAAGTTATATTGTTATAGATCCTCCAACATGTGGTGCTTGCTTTTTAGAATCCTTTGCTAGCCAAAAATATCTGTACTAAGAGGGAATACTGCTTGTGCATCCAGATTCATTGAACCAAGTTTCTTCCATGAGTGTCCACCATACCTACCTATATGTGGTATTTACCTGCCGTTCCAAGTAATTTGCATGTGCCAAACTCTAAACCTTCAAATAATAATCTGTTTTGTATGCCTGAATCGCTCATGTAGCGACTAGGGGCTGTCAGTATCTTCCATGCTAGGTGGGTTATTCTCACGATGAGTGGACTCTGCTCATCATTCACAAGAAAAATGGCGGTAACTGGGATGCACAGTCCCATGATTAAAAGATCAAAATCAAATCAAAAATGATTGCAAACAAAACTCCCCCAGGTTTGATGTTAGTTGGTGGCACCCATTGTTTCGGGCAAGCCATGGATTGATGATTGTTGGTGGAGGGGGAGTAAATACTTTACCATTCTGTTTGGGAACCACCTATAATATATGTAGTATGGAAGATATTGGGAACTTTTGGTTGTTATGTTTGACAATGAAAGCATACCTCTCAAAATTTATTTTCATATCTATTTCAAAATCGAGCTCTGGCACCTCTGCAAATCCCTGCTTCCCTTTGCGAAGGGCCTATCTTTTACTTTTATGCAAGAGTCAGTAGTATTCCTTCTCATTCCTACTCTTTAGTTGGCAAGCATCCTGTGTTGGGGAAAGATCTAAGCATATATGGCCATTCAAATATATTTGATCATGAATTATTATTGTTGACAATTATCTATATGATAAGTGAGTTGGGAGGTGAAACACTAAGCCCCTATCTTTCTCTGTGTTCAATGGATGCTATTTGTTCTAAGAATATGCTTTGAGTGGTAGCAATCATGGAAGACTATATGATAGTTGAGTATGTGGAGTTTGCTAAATCAAAGCTCTGACATAGACCCTTCCTGAAAATAAGATGAATTGTAATTGTTTGATGACTGAGAATGAAGTTTGCTAGTTTTCAAGAAAATTTATGGTCTATGCTTTAACATGTGAATAGCTTGTTCCTTGATCTTGAGAAGTTTTATGAGATGAACTACTGTTATGACATATAATCATGCTAGAAAAGGTGATTGAAATTATCATTGATCAAACTTGTGCACCTGCAAGCATTCACACTTCATAAATTCTTTCTTTTATCATTTACCTACTCGAGGATGAGCAGGAATTAAGCTTGGGGATGTTGATACGTCTCCCATGTATCTATAATTTATGAAGCATTCATGCTATAATATTATCTGTTTTTGATGTTTATGGGCTTTACTAAGCACTTCTATATTATTTTTGGGACTAACCTATTAACTGGAGGCCCAGCCCAAATTGTTGTTTTCTTGCCTATTTTAGTGTTTCAAAGAAAAGGAATATCAAACGGAGTCCAAACGGAATGAAACCTTCAGGAAAGTTATTTTTGCAACGGAAGCAATCCAGGGGACTTGGAGTGCACGTAGGAAGCTTCGAGGTGGCCACGAGGCAGGGAGGCGCGCCCACCTCCCCTGGGGGCGCCCCCACCCTTGTGGGCCCCTTGTGGCTCTCCTGACCGGCTTCTTTCGCCTATATATCTCCATATACCCTAAAAACATCGGGGACAAGAATAGATCAGGAGTTCCGCTGCCGCAAGCCTCTGCAGCCACCAAAAACCTCTCGGGAGCCCGTTTCGGCAACCTGCCGGAGGGGGGATCCCTCACCGGTGGCCATCTTCATCATCCCGGCGCTCTCCATGACGAGGAGGGAGTAGTTCACCCTTGGGGCTGAGGGTATGTACCAATAGCTATGTGTTTGATCTCTCTCTCTCTTGTGTTTGACTTCGCACGATCTTGATGTATCACGAGCTTTGCTATTATAGTTGGATCTTATGATGTTTCTCCCCATCTACTCTCTTGTAATGGATTGAGTTTTCCCTTTGAAGTTATCTTGTCAGATTGAGTCTTTAAGGATTTGAGAACACTTGATGTATGTCTTATCATGCTTATATGTGGTGACAATGGGATATTCACATGATCTACTTGATATATGTTTTGGTGATCAACTTGCGGGTTCACCTTGTGAACTTATGCATAGGGGTTGGCACACGTTTTCGTCTTAACTCTTCGGTAGAAACTTTGGGGCACTCTTTGAAGTACTTTGTGTTAGTTGAATAGATGAATCTGAGATTGTGTGATGCATATCATATAATCATACCCACGAATACTTGAGGTGACATTGGAGTATCTAGGTGACATTAGGGTTTTGGTTGATTTGGGTCTTAAGGTGTTATTCTAGTACGAACTCTATGATAGATTGAATGGAAAGAATAGCTTTGTGTTATTTTACTACGGACTCTTGAATAGATCGAGCAGAAATAATAACTTTGAGGTGGTTTCGTACCCTACCATAATCTCTTCGTTTGTTCTCCGCTATTAGTGACTTTGGAGTGACTCTTTGTTGCATGTTGAGGGATAGTTATATGATCCAGTTATGTTATTATTGTTGAGAGAACTTGCACTAGTGAAAGTATGAACCCTAGGCCTATTTTCCTAGCATTGCAATACCGTTTACGCTCACTTTTATCATTAGTTACCTTGCTGTTTTTATATTTTCAGATTACAAATACCCATATCTACCATCCATATTGCGCTTGTATCACCATCTCTTTGCCGAACTAGTGCACCTATACAATTTACCATTGTATTGGATGTTTTGGGGACACAAGAGACTCTTTGTTATTTGGTTGCAGGGTTTTTTGAGAGAGACCATCTTCATCCTACGCCTCCTACGGATTGATAAACCTTAGGTCATCCACTTGAGGGAAATTTGCTACTGTCCTACAAACCTCTGCACTTGGAGGCCCAACGACGTCTACAAGAAGAAGGTTGTGTAGTAGACATCATCGGCCAAACTGTCTGGTCACTTGTACGCGCTCTCAAAGGTCATGACGAACACCCGCGCCAAGTTGTCCTAGCAGAATATGCTCCTCGCAGGAGTTGAGTAAGCAAGGCCCGGGCGGAGCCTTCGAGCATCGGCGGTAGATGTTTCATGGCCACATTGTCGTTGTCGCTGCTGATCTAGACGACCACTCGATAATCCTCTAACCAGATTTCCGGCTTGGACTCGCCCGTTATCGGTGTCAAAACCGGCGGATCTCGGGTAGGGGGTCCCAAACTGTGCGTCTAGGCGGATGGTAACAGGAGACAAGGGACACGATGTTTTACCCAGGTTCGGGCCCTCTTGATGGAGGTAAAACCCTACGTCCTGCTTGATTGATATTGATATTGTGGATGTTTACAAGAGTGGATCTACCACGAGATCAAGGAGGCTAAACCCTAGAAGCTAGCCTATGGTATGATTGTAATGGTTGTTGTTGTCCTACGGACTAGAGCCATCCGGTTTATATAGACACCGGAGAGGGCTAGGGTTACATAGAGTTGGTTACAATGGTAGGAGATCTATGTATCCGTATCGCCAAGCTTGCCTTCCACGCCAAGGAAAGTCCCATCCGGACACGGGACGAAGTCTTCAATCTTGTATCTTCATAGTCTTGGAGTCCGGTCGATGATGATAGTCCGGCCGATGATAGTTCAGCTGATGATGGTAGTCCGGCTATCCGGACACCCCTTAATCCAGGGCTCCCTCAGTAGCCCCTGAACCAGGCTTCAATGACGATAAGTCCGGCGCGTATATTGCTTGGCATTGCAAGGAGGGTTCCTCCTCCGAATGATAGAAGATTGTGAACACCAGGATAGTGTCCGGCTCTGCAAAATAAATTCCACATTCCACCGTAGAGAGAATAATATATACACAAGTTCAATCTGCTGACGTTTTTTGCGGCATGACGTCACGCCACTACCAAGCCATTACTTGAATCGTTTTTTACTCTACCACCTCAGCGCATTTAGCGAAGCGGTTTCCTTGGCACGTCTTGCCGAAGCAGAGATCGTGTTCCCCCTTAATCCGGGATTCTCATCAATACGAACATGGGTAACCCAACCGCACCATTGATGGTGACGCTTGGGGGATAAGCGAGTTTTACCAGGCCGGTGGGGGATGCGTAGACTTCGCCCGCCCATATAAGGGATAAGGATTCACCTTTTCACCTACGCCTTCTTCCTCCTTTGCTTATCCATCTCCGCGCACTCGAGCTCCAGCGCCCAAGCCCGCACATCTCGTCTCAACCTTCCCCAGTCATGTCTGGAGCGGGAGGCAAGTGGATGACCTCCTCCGTTACGGAGGAGCACATCGAAAGACTGCGCAGCGTCGGCTACCTGTCCGGCGACATCGCGCACCGGCTGCCCGACGAGGGGCAGCTCATCCCCACCCCCAGGCCCCATGAGAGGGTCGTTTTTCTTCCCCACTTCCTCCGCGGACTAGGCTTTCCACTTCACCCCTTTGTCCGGGGGCTCATGTTCTACTACGGCCTGGATTTCCATGATCTGGCGCCAAACTTCATCCTCAACATCTCGGCATTTATCGTCGTGTGCGAGGCCTTCTTCTGCATCCAGCCCCACTTCGGCTTGTGGCTCAAGACCTTCAATGTCAAGCCGAAGGTAGTGAAGGGCACTCAAGCGGAGTGCGGAGGCGCCATGTTGGGCAAGATGCCCAACGTCCTTTGGTTCGAAGGGGCCTTCGTGGACTCCGTCAAGGGGTGGCAATCGGGGTGGTTCTATATCACTGAGCCGCGCGACCCTACATGGGCGGCGGCCCCCGAGTTCAGATCTGGTATCCCCATGTAGCTCACCTCCTGGAAAGAGAAGGGCTTGCTGTGGGGTAGTTCGGAGGAGCTGACGGGACTCGAAGCCTGTATCCAGAAGCTGTTGAAGAAGCTCAGGCTGGTTAACGTGGTCCAAGTCATGCTCGTCCGCCGGATTCTCCCATGCCAAGAGGGGCATTCAATCTGTGGGAGTTCAATCCAGAACAGCACCAGGCGCTGAGCGGGCTCTTCGACATGACGTACGAAGCCGCCTGGAGGGTGCTGTTCAAGGGCGCCGAAGCCCCCGCATCCGCGACTGAAGATCGCGGATTTCGCTCGCAGCGCCAAGCCGACGAGGTAAGTGATTCTACCCCTTTACGAGACACTTGCTTTTCATAGTTTGACTCTATGCGGGTTTTAATTTCCCCTTTTCCTTTGACAGGACTGGATGAGGAAGGCGGAGCAGATTATCTGCTCGGCTCCTATGCCAGAAAACCCAGTAGACGCCCATCTAGCGAGGCTGCTGGTTCCGGCACCGCACGTGGTGCCGGAGAAGAAGGCCAAGAAGGAGGCCACGGGTGCTCGAAAGAGTTCCCGTTTTCAGGTGTCCGACGACTCCGGGGCGGACTCCTCCCCCGAAAACGGGGAGGAGGAAGAGGACTCTCTCCTAGAGGAGGGAGAGAGGAAGAGGAAGGCTTCCCCAACAGGGGAGGCCGAAGGGTCCAAGAGGGGAAGGACTATTCCCCCGGACAGCTACGCCAACATCAACGTTGGCGAGGAAGAATGGCCTTCAAGGGCCAGGCCTCCAGCGAGATCGTAAGTATCTGGATTCCTAAATGATTTATAATTTCTTTTTCTGCGTCACATAGTGTCATACTGATGCCGCATGCTGCCTGTAGTCCGGCCAATGATGATCTCCCCACTTCATCGAGCGGGTCGTTGGCTCCGTCGGATGTAGACTCCATCCCGACCGCCTCCACCCCTCGCGACACCGAGGATGCCGAGGTGGGATCCCAAGAAGGGACCCATCAGGGGGAGGCTCCGGAGGCGCCACAAGGCGGCCTCCCGGACTTTGCGCAGGACTCCACATCAGAACCCGCAGTAGTTCCGGAGTCCGGCCGGCGGCCCCTTCGCATGAAGGGCAAGACCGTGACGCCGGCAGCTTCCGTCCAACCAGAGGCGCCGGACAATTTGTTGGAGGCGCTGCAGAGCGCTTCCATCGAGGAAGAACACCGCACTATTATGAGTGCGGTGATTCAGAAGGTACAGCTTGCCAAGAGCGGGCTGACCGAAGCCTGCAGTAGCCTTCTATCAGGCTTTGAGGTAAGAAGTTAAAAATATGCAATGTAATACCACATAGACAATAGCCCCTGATGCTCGGTTCGGTGTTCGGAAAGAAAAGCCAGACTGAGGATATGAAAAAAAAAAGATATACGCAGGGTTGCTAAAAAATTATGTCAATATGGGTTGCAGGCTTTGCTGCTGACCTCTGCCGCACTGATTGCGGAGGTCGGTGCTTTGAAGCAGGAGCTCGAGCGGTCCGAGCAAGAGCTCGGCCGCGCCAAGAAGTAGCTCCAGGACAAAGAAGGTGAGTAACACCACTTTGAACTTGTACCTTACAGAAAAGGATTTAGGTTGCAACAAAAAATAACAAGGATAACATGGGTACTACAGGGGCCACGAACGAGGTGGCGACCCTGAAGGAGGCCGTGTCCGCGGCCGAACGCAATGCGGCCGCGGAACGGGCAGAGCGAGAAAAGCAGGAGGCGCGGGTGGCGGTGGTTCGGCAAGAGCTCCAAGCTCTCATGGAAAAGCATGAGAGTTTGGAGCGTGACTCAAAGACTCAAGAGTCCGAGCCTGCCTCGGCTCTCGAAAGTGCCAAAACTGCCAAGGCCGATGCCCATAAGTCCCTTCAGGAGATTGAGTTGGTGAGGAAGATAGCGGCGGGTAAGGCATTTTTCATGCAAAGCAAGCATGTGAATGTAAATTACGTGTTACTTACCCGAATTCGGAGCTCTCCAGGGGCGTTCGCAGATCTGCCTCGCAGCGTGTCTGATGCCGCTGCATTCTACCAAGCCGAGGAGGGGAGCTCAAGGGAGAAGGTCTTCTGGTCTCAGTATGCTGAGGCCGGCCATCCGGTGCCCCCTAGCGACCAGCTGAAGCAGCTGGTCGAGCTCCACAAGGTGGCCGAGCAGGCCATGAAGGGCCTCAGAGTCCGGCTGTGGCCTAGAGAGGCAATGCCTGGGAGCTATTTCGGCCTCGTGCAACAGTTGGTGGATGCGTGCCCCTGGGTGGAGGTTATCAAGCGCTCCGCCTGTATTGAAGGTGCTCGTCGGGCCCTTGCCCGCGCAAAGGTGCATTGGGGCAAGCTGGATGCGGAGAAGCTAATCACTGACGCGCCACCAGCAGGCAAGGAATATCGTACGCCCAAGATGTACTATAAGACTGTCCTGAAGGGTGCCCGCAAGATTGCGGATGAGTGCCCCAGGGATGTAATTATTGAGTAAATTCGCAATGTGTTATCCTGTGCACTGAAAACTTTGTTCATATGCGCTAAGCAACGCTTTAATTTAAAATATTACCTTCTGTGCGGCCGTTTATTAAATCTGAGAGATGGCAAGTCGTCGGCTTTAGCCCCCATGCCACGAGTGCTAGGGTGTTTAGGATAAACTTGAGCACTCTTGTTCCCATTTTTGGGTCCATCTAGGGAGGCGCTCAACACAACGAACAAGGCAACCGGACTTATTGTGCTTGAACACTCTCACTTAGCCATAGAATTCTATAATTTTAAATTTCGGCAAAGCCCCTAGTATTCGGAAGACCGAATTCGGGGCGCTATCCACGCCTTCGTCGGAAATTATCCGGTACTTCGCTCGAAGCGGCGTAGGTCTTTAAGGACCCGAAAAGACCTCTCGAACAGCGACCAGTCTCTCGCCTTATCATGACAGTCAGTTTTAGCTTTCTCCACTGAGGCGTTAACCCGGCTCAATCGGGGCGCAATCGCAGTGGTTCTCCCAGTGCTACCTTAGCCGATAGAACGGAACGTAAGGTGCCAAACATGGGAGCCGGGCAAACCCAACTATTGACCCAAGACATGATTCTGAGCCGATTCATATAATGCTATAAGTTCGGGGTGCCGCACTTGTGAAAGTGTTCGGACTTTATCACACCATAATGCGGGGAACTTAAGCCCCTGGTGTATTTGGCCGTACCAAAATGTACGGATGGAACATGTCGTCAATGAACATATATATATAAGGTAATGCAATTATGGGAAAAAAGTGCTGCATTTTATTCGAGAAGATCTGCTATGAGTGCGGAATGATACAAATAGTGCGGAAAGCAAGGGATTGGACGAATTAAAGGCGTCTCCCTCCAGGGGTAGGCCGCAGAACGGTGTATTTAACAAATTTAATGCTCGTAATGGAGACCACCTGAGTGTTCGTCGCAGCCTTTGTCCCTCCCTGGCTGTTGCATCATGAGTTCGGCAGGTTCGCCGCCGGACAGAGTTCTGTATAAAAAAGAGAGAAATAAAAGATAAAAAGAGCGACACACTTGGGAGCCCCTGGTGTGGTCGAACCGCACTCTGGGTCTGTTGTGGTTGTGCCTCTCCCCCTATGCCCATGGTATCTCCAGGGCGTAATTATGTACGCGGAGAGTTTGTCTTACAATTGTGCGAGGGCTGGGGTTGAGGCCGCATTGCTACGCGTGCTCGGAACGTGCCAGGTGGTCTTGATCGATGTTGCTCCGGGCGCATTTGGCCGTGTCCGGTCGTTTAACGGTCGGACTCGAAAATTGCCTTAAAAGGCTTCTCTGTACTTCTGCCATGAGAGTCGCTGTATGTTCCTCCGTTCGGAGGGAGCGTTCCGTGTTTCCATTGACCGTGATGACTCCACGAGGGCCTGGCATCTTGAGCTTAAGGTATGCATAATGCGGCACTGCGTTGAATTTTGCAAACGCGGTTCGTCCGAGCAGAGCGTGATAGCCACTGCGGAATGGGACTATGTCGAAGATTAACTCCTCACTTCAGAAATTATCCGGGGATCCGAAGACCACTTCCAGTGTAACTGAGCCTGTACAACTGGCCTCGACACCTGGTATGACGCCTTTGAAGGTTGTCTTTGTAGGTTTAATCCTTGAAGAGTCTATGCCCATCTTGCGCACTGTATCCTGATAAAGCAGGTTCAGGCTACTGCCGCCGTCCATCAGGACTCTCGTGAGGTGAAATCCATCGACGATTGGGTCTAAAACCAATGCGGCGAATCCGCCATGGCGGATACTGGTCGGATGGTCTCTTCGATCGAAAGTGATCGGGCAAGAGGACCATGGGTTGAATTTTGGGGCGACTGGCTCCATCGCGTATACGTCCCTTAGTGCATGCTTCCGCTCCCTCTTGGGTATATGCGTTGCGTATATCATGTTTACCATCCGAACTTGAGGGGGGAATCCCTTTTGTCCTCTGTTGTTCGGCGGCTGGGTCTCTTCCTCGTCATCGCTGTGTAGCCCCTTGTCATTGTTTTCGGCGATTAATTTGCCTGCCTGCTTGAATACCCAACAATCTCTGTTGGTGTGGTTAGCTGGCTTTTCGGGGGTTCCGTGTATTTGACAGGAGCGGTCGAGTATTCGGTACAAATTGGATGGGCCCGGAGTGGTTCTTTTGAATGGCTTCTTCCATTGACCGGGCTTGGAGCCTCGGAATCCGGCGTTGACTGCCGTATCCTCATTGCTGTCGCCGTTAATGCGGCGTTTGTTTTTGTTTCGACGCGACCTGCCATTGTGGTCCTTGGTATCCGGACTGCCAGCCTTTTTGCTGAGGTTGTTGCTGCGAGCTAGCCAGCTATCCTCTCCTGCACAGAAGCGGGTCATGAGTGATGTGAGGGCTGCCATGGATTTTGGCTTTTCCTGTCCTAGGTGCCGGGCCAGCCACTCGTCGCGGATGTTATGTTTGAAGGCAGCGAGGGCCTCTACATCCGGACAGTCGACGATTTGATTTTTCTTTGTTAAGAACCGTGTCCAGAATTGCCTGGCCGATTCGTCTGGCTGCTAGATTATATGGCTTAGGTCATCTGCGTCCGGTGGTCGCACATACGTGCCCTGGAAGTTGTCGAGGAATGCGGCTTCCAGGTCTTCCCAGCATCCAATTGACTCTGCGGGCAGGCTGTTAAGCCAATGCCGAGCTGGTCCTTTAAGCTTGAGCGGGAGATATTTGATGGCGTGAAGATCGTCGCCTCGGGCCATATGTATATGGAGGAGATAATCCTCAATCCAAACAGCGGGGTCTGTTGTGCCATCGTAGGATTCGATATTAAACGGGTTTAAACCCTTCAGGGATTTGATGATCCATTACTTCGTCAGTGAAGCATAGTGGGTGCGCGGCGCCTCTGTATTGAGCAATATCGCGACGTAGCTCGAGAGAGCGTTGTCTGCTGTGTTCGGCCCGGCCGGAGTAGTTGTATCCGGCGTGACGGTATTCGTCGTGGGTCTTGGGGCGCCCACATGATCCATAGATAGATCTGGATTGTCTTGCCTTGTCCTCCAATATATCCCGCAAGTCCGGCGCATTCCCCCATGGCTTCATGCTTTTTGAGCGATGCCGGGGTACGGTTTTGGTGGAGGGCATGCACGCCTCTCTGTCGCGGCCACGAGGTGGTCGATCTGCCGTATTGTGCGCTGGTGATGCAGGTTTGTACGCTTCCTCCTCTAGTCGGGGGAGCAACTTGCGTTTTGGGTAACTTTTGGAGGGGCGTTCGAGTTCATACTCTTCAGCCGTGAGGACCTCGGTCCATCTGTCGGCTAGTAGGTCTTGATCAGCTTGAAGCTGTTGCTGCTTTTTCTTTAGGCTGTTTGTCGTGGCCATTAGCCTGCGTCTGAAACGCTCTTGTTCGACGGGATCCTCAGGCACGACGAATTCGTCGTCGTCGAGGCTTGCCTTGTCTCCGGAGGGAGGTAAGTAATTATCATCCTCGACCTCTTCGTCTGCCTTCCTCTCGTGAGGGCTTGCTTCTGCCTCCTCCTGCGCTGGATCGTGCTGGAGGGGGTTGTCTTCGGCACTTTCTGGGGTGTTATTATCTCCTGTGCCGGAATCTCTATTCTTGCTGTGGCGGGATTTAGAGCGGCGCCGCTGATGTCGGTGCTTGGGCTGTTTCTTTAAGGAATCGGCTTCCGTTGCTTCTTCGCCGTCCCCATCTTTTGGGGTTTCCACCATATGTATGTCGTATGACGAGGTGGTCTTCCAGTGTCCTGTAGGCACTGGTTCTTGATAGTCTCCAGCATCGTCGTCCATACCGTCGATGTCTTCGGAGTCGTAGTCGAGTACGTCGGTTAGATTGTCGACGGTGGCTGTGAAGTGGGTGGTGGGCGGGCTCTGAATTTCTTCGTCGTCCGCGTCCCAACCATCCTGGCTCTCCGGATAGCGAGAGATGCTTCAGCGAATTTAAGATATCGCCAAAGGGTGAGTGCTGAAAGATGTCCGCAGCGGTGAATTCCATGATCGGCGCCCAGTCGGATTCGACTGGTAGGGGCGTAGGAGGTTCGGAGTCCGGCAGAGAGTCCGGCACCTCAGAGTCATGAGCTTTATGCGGGACAAGGTAAGTGTTCGGCTCCATTGCCGTAGAAGTTGCAGCTCCCGAGGTGGTGTCCAGCCATCCGTCCTCGATCTGAGTGATCAGCTCCGGACTATGGGTCAGAGCGGATTCGTGTGCGGCCTCCCAGGTGTTGTCCGGCGGCAGAGTTAGGCCGTGCCCATCGTGACAGCGCGGCACGCTCGGCTGTGGCTCAGATCAATCGAAGATCAAGTCCCCGCGGATATCGGCCGTGAAGTTTAGGCTTCCAAACCTGACCTGACGGCCAGGGGCGTAGCTTTCGATCTGCTCCAAATGGCCAAGTGAGTTGGCCCGCAGTGTGAAGCCGCTGAATACAAAGACCCGTCCGGGGAGAAAAGTCTCACCCAGGACTGCGTCGTTGTCGATTGCAGAGGCCATCAAGCCTATCGGTGACGACACAGAGGAACTCTCAATGAAAGCACCAATGTCGGTGTCAAAACCGGCGGATCTCGGGTAGGGGGTCCCGAACTGTGCGTCTAGGCGGATGGTAACAGGAGACAAGGGACACGATGTTTTACCCAGGTTCGGGCCCTCTTGATGGAGGTAAAACCCTACGTCCTGCTTGATTGATATTGATATTGTGGATGTTTACAAGAGTGGATCTACCACGAGATCAAGGAGGCTAAACCCTCGAAGCTAGCCTATGGTATGATTGTAATGGTTGTTGTTGTCTTACGGACTAGAGCCATCCGGTTTATATAGACACCGGAGAGGGCTAGGGTTACACAGAGTCGGTTACAATGGTAGGAGATCTACGTATCCGTATCGCCAAGCTTGCCTTCCACGCCAAGGAAAGTCCCATCCGGACACGGGACGAAGTCTTCAATCTTGTATCTTCATAGTTTTGGAGTCCGGTCGATGATGATAGTCCGGCCGATGATAGTTTGGCTGATGATGGTAGTCCGGCTATCCGGACACCCCCTAATCCAGGACTCCCTCACCCGTGAACTTGCCGATCCCCATGGCCAACCTGAAGTTATTGGGAATCTCTGTTGCCCGAATGTACCGGCTGAAGCACTTGGGTCCCGGGGGCGAGGCACCACTCGACGCGTCGGTGTCCAGGCATTCGCGCAAAGCCCGACCCATATTGACGAGGTTCTGAGTGAGAATGGATATCACATTGAACTGCGGGTCCTGAGTGTCCCTCATGTGATGAGGAGAACTCAGCCTTGAATCGCCGCCACATGTCTGCCTGTCATCGTAGGGCTGGCGCCTGTACGCATCGTATAACGGTGGGGGCATCAGGATGGGATCGTAATCGTCGTGCCGTCAGGGCAATACAACCTGATCGCGCATCCGATCTTCATAGTGACCTCTCGCGGAGGATGTGGCTCGGTGCTGATACGTCTCCAACGTATCTATAATTTTTGATTATTCCATGCTATTATATTATCTGTTTTGGATGTTTAATGGGCTTTACTATGCACTTTTATATTATTTTTGGCACTAACCTATTAACCGGAGGCCCAGTGCAAATTGCTGTTTTTTTGCCAATTTCAGTGTTTCGCAGAAAAGGAATATCAAACGGAGTCCAAACAGAATGAAACCTTCGGGAGAATTGTTTTTGGAACAAACGCAATCTAGGAGACTTGGAGTGGACGTCAAGGAAGCAACGAGGCATCCACGAGGTAGGAGGCCGCACCCAGGGGGTAGGCGTGCCCCCCACCCTCGTGGGCCCCTCGTGGCTTCACCGACCTACTTCTTTCGCCTATATATACTCATATACCCCAAAAACATCCATGAGCACCATGAAACCCTATTTCCACCGCCGCAACCTTCTGTACTCGTGAGATCACATCTTGGGGCCTTTTCCAGCGCTCCGTTGGAGGGGGAATCGATCATGGAGGGTTTCTATATCAACACCATAGCCTCTCCGATGATGTGTGAGTAGTTTACCATAGACCTTCGGGGCCATAGTTATTAGCTAGATGGCTTCTTCTCTCTATTTGATTCTCAATACAAAGTTCTCCTCGATCTTCTTGGAGATCTATTCGATGTAATACTTTTTGCAGTGTGTTTGTCGAGATCCGATGAATTGTGGGTTTATGATCAAGATTATCTATGAACAATATTTGATTCTTCTCTGAATTCTTATATGTATGATTTGATATCTTTGCAAGTCTCTTCGAATTATCAATTTGGTTTGGCCTACTAGATTGATCTTTCTTGCAATAGGAGAAGTGCTTAGCTTTGGGTTCAATCTTGCGGTGTCCTTTCCCAGTGACAGCAGGGCCAGCAAGGCACGTATTGTATTGTTGCCATCAAGGATAAAAAGATGGGCTTTATATCATATTTCTTGAGTTTAGCCCTCTACATCATGTCATCTTGCTTAATGCGTTACTCTGTTCTTATGAACTTAATACTCTAGATGCATGCTGGATAGCGGCCGATGTGTGGAGTAATACTAGTAGATGCAGAATCGTTTCGATCTACTTGTCACAGACATGATGCCTATATACATGATCATGCCTAGATATTCTCATAACTATGCACTTTTCTATCAATTGCTCGACAGTAATTTGTTCACCCATCGTAAGATATGCTATCTTGAGAGAAGCCACTACTGAAACCTATGGCCCTTGGGTCTCTTTTCCATCATACTATATCTCTTTTATTTACATTGCATCTCGTTTACTATTTTGCAATATTTACTTTTCAATCTATACAACAAAAATACCAAAAATATTTATCTTATTATCTGTACCAGATCTCACTTTTGCAAGTGGCCGTGAATGGATTGACAACCCGTTTATCGCGTTGGTTGCAAGGTTCTTATTTGTTTGTGCAGGTACAAGGCGACTGGCGTGTAACCTCCTACTGGATTGATACCTTGGTTCTCAAAAACTGAGGGAAATACTTACGCTACTTTTCTGCATCACCCTTTCCTCTTTAAGGGAAAACCAACACATGCTCAAGAGGTAGCAAGAAGGATTTCTGGCGCCATTGCCGGGGAGGCTTACGCCAAGTCAAGTCAAGATTTGATCTCTCGACAACTCGCCGATTTCTGGCATCGTTGCCAGAAAGATCTACGAACAAGTCAAGACATACCAAGTACCCATCACAAACTCGCATCCCTCGCATTACATTATTTGCCATTTGCTTCTCGTTTTCCTCTCCCCCACTTCACCCTTTCCATTTTATTCACCCTTTTTCCGTTCGTCTCTTTTTTCTTGCTTCTTGTGTGCTTGTGTGTTGGATTGTTTGTCGTTATGGCTCAAGACAATACTAAATTGTGTGAGTTTTCCAATACCAACAACAATGATTTTCTTACCACTCTGTTTGCTCCTATTACCAATGCTGAATCTTGCGAAATTAATGCTGCTTTATTGAATCTTGTCATGAAATATCAATTACCTGGCCTTCTTAGTGAAGATGTTGATACACATCTAAACAACTTTGTTGACTTGTGCGATATGCAAAAGAAGAGAGATGTGGATAATGATATTGTTAAATTGAAGTTATTTCCGTTTTCGCTTAGAGATCGTGCTAAAACTTGGTTCTCTTCTTTGCCTAAAAATAGTATTGATTCATGGAATAAGTGCAAAGATGCTTTTATCTCTAAGTATTTTCCTCCCGCTAAGATCATCTCTCTTAGAAACGATATTATGAATTTTAAGCAACTTGATCATGAGCATGTTGCACAATCTTGGGAGAGGATGAAACTAATGATATGTAAATGCCCTACACATGGTTTGAATTTATGGATGATTATACAAAAAAATTATGCCAGATTCAATTTTGCTTCTATAAATCTTTTAGATTCGGCCACGGGAGGCACTTTTATGGAAATCACTTTAGGAGAAGCTACTAAACTCCTAGATAAAATTATGGTTAATTATTCCCAATGGCACACCGAAAGATCTACTAGTAAAAAGGTTCATGCAATTGAAGAGATGAGTGTTTTGAGTGGAAAGATGGATGAACTTATGAAATTGTTTGCTAATAAGATTGTTTCTTCTGATCCTAATGATATGCCCTTATCCACTTTGATTGAGAACAATAATGAATCTATGGATGTGAATTTTATTGGTAGGAACAATTTTGGTAACAATGCGTATAGTGGAAACTTTAATTCTAGGCCGTTCCCTAGTAATTCCTCTAATAATTATGGTAATTCCTACAACAACTCTTATGGAAATTTTAATAAGATGCCCTCTTATTTTGAGACTAGTGCTAAAGAATTTATGATTTCGCAAAAGAATTTCAATTCTTTGCTTGAAGAAAAACTGCCTAAGATTGATGAGTTTGCTAGGAAAGTGGATAGAATTTCTCTTGTAGTTGATTATTTCAAACTTAGATCTATTCCACCTAAGCATGATATCAATGAGTCTCTCAAAGCCATGAGAATTTCCATTGATGAGTGCAAAGACAGAACCGTTAGGATGCATGCTAAAAAGGATTGCTTTGTGAAAGCGTGTTCTTCTAGTTTTCATGATAATAAGGATGAAGATCTGAAAGTGATTGATGTGTCTCCTATTAAATCCTTGTTTTCCAATATGAATCTTGATAAAGATGGGACTGGAGATGAGTCAACTTTAGATAAAAGGCGTCCCAATGATTCGGAGTTTTTAGATCTTGATGCAAAAATTGGTAAAAGTGGGATTGAAGAGGTCAAAACTTTACATAGCAATGGACCCACTATTTTGGATTTCAAGGAATTTAATTATGAGAATTGCTCTTTGATAGATTGTATTTCCTTGTTGCAATCCGTACTAAATTCTCCTCATGCTTACAATCAAAATAAAGCTTTTACCAAACATATCGTTGATGCTTTAATGCAATCTTATGAAGAAAAACTTGAATTAGAAGTTTCTATCTCTAGAAAACTTTATGACAAGTGGGAACCTACTATTAAAATTAAGATTAAAAATCATGAATGCTATGCTTTATGTGATTTGGGTGCTAGTGTTTCCACGATTCCTAAAACTTTGTGTGATATGCTAGGTTTCCATGAATTTGATGATTGTTCTTTAAATTTGCATCTTGCGGATTCCACCATTAAGAAACCTATGGGAAGGATTAATGATGTTCTTATTGTTGCAAATAGGAATTATGTGCCCGTAGATTTCATTGTCCTTGATATAGATTGTAATCCTTCGTGTCCTTTTATTCTTGGTAGACCTTTCCTTAGAACGATTGGTGCAATTATTGATATGAAAGAAGGAAATATTAGATTCCAATTTCCATTAAGGAAAGGCATGGAGCACTTTCCTAGGAATAAAATTAAATTACCTTATAAATCTATTATGAGAGACACTTATGAATTGAATACCAAAGATGGTAATACCTAGATATATTCTTGTTTTTATGCCTAGCTAGGGGCGTTAAACTATAGAGCTTGTTGGGAGGTAACCCATTTTTATTTTTATTCTTTACTTTTTGTTCCTGTTTAGTAATAAATAATTCATCTAGCCTCTGGTTAGATGTGGTTTTGTGTTTTAATTAGTGTTTGAGCCAAGTAAAACCTTTAGGATAACCTACGGTGATAGTTAATTTGATCTTGCTGAAAAACAGAAACTTTTGCACGCACGAGATTAGTTTTTATAAAACACAGAACATGCTTTTCAGTTGATTATTTTTTCAGAAGATTAATAAACAAATTACCTAGGACTTCCTAATTTGGTAGAATTTTTGGGGTTCCATAAGTATTCTAGAGTTACAGATTGCTACAGATTGTTCTATTTTTGACAGATTCTGTTTTTCGTGTGTTGTTTTCTTATTTTGATGAATCTATGGCTAGTATCGGGGGGTATGAACCATAGAGAAGTTGGAACACAGTAGGTTTAACACCAATATAAATAAAGAATGAGCTCATTATAGTACCTTAAAGTGGTGGTTTGTTTTCTTGCACTAACGGAGCTCATGAGATTTTCTGTTGAGTTTTGTGTTGTGAAGTTTTCAAGTTTTGGGTAAAGATTTGATGGATCTTGGAATAAGGAGTGGCAAGAGCCTAAGCTTGGGGATGACCAAGGCACCACAAGGTAAAATTCAAGGACAACCAAAAGCCTAAGCTTGGGGATGCCCCGAAAGGCATCCCCTCTTTCGTCTTCGTCTATCGGTAACTTTACTTGAGGCTATATTTTTATTCACCGCATGATATGTCTTTTTTGCTTGGAGCATCTTGTATGATTTGAGTCTTTGCTTTTTAGATTATCACAGTCATCCTTGCTGTACACACCTTTTGGGAGAGACACACATGAATCGGAATTTATTAGAATACTCTATGTGCTTCACTTATATCTTTTGAGCTAGATAATTTTGCTCTAGTGCTTCACTTATACCTTTTTAGAGCACGGTGGTGGTTTTATTTTGTAGAAATTATTGGTCTCTCATGCTTCACTTATATTATTTAGAGAGTCTTTTAGAACAGCATGGTAATTTGCTTTTGTTATAAAATTAGTCCTAATATGATGGGTGTCGGCGTTCTGGGAACGGGGGTCCCCAGACTTGCCTGCCTGCGGCCTGCGGCGTGGCTCAAAGGGGGCCCAGCACGGCCCATCTTCATCAGCACAAGCTCAAGACCCTCGCGAGGGGCCAAGCCTCACAGGGCGGACGGCAAGGAGCTTCCTCAGGCACGGCCTCGTCAGGTTGGCTCACGAGGAGGCGGAGAGTTCAAGGCGGGGTACCTCGCGAGGTGCCCATGACGCAAGCCATGATGACCAAGGGCGCCAGCCGGGCGCCAGCCCGCGCAGTGTCCTTCTTTCCTCTTTGGTGCAAGGGGAGCAAGCGCAGGCGAGAGCATCAAGCAAAGGCGTCCATTTCGGTGCAACAAGACCAAGACCAGTCCAACAGCAGGATGGAGGTCACCGTGGAGCCCAAGTCGGCGTCACCACCAGAGCCTTTGACAGGCGAGGACCAACTTTAGTCAGGATAAGTGTACTTGATGTTCCCCTTCAAATTGGCCAATTGTTGGCGCCCTTCCCACTTAATATTTGGGAAGAGGTCCAGGGCCTTCGCCTATAAATAGGACTAGCCACCCACAGGGTGGAGGGATCGATCCACCCGGCCGGCAAAAAGAGAGAGACCACAAGAACAGACCCTCGCGAGGCTGTTCTTCCTTGTATTGTTCATCATCAACCCAAGATACAATCCACTACACCACACACTGGAGTAGGGTATTACACCACAATGGTGGCCTGAACCAGTATAAATCCTGTGTCTCTTGTGTTGTTCTTCTCGTAGTTTAGATCCTAGCGACTCAGTGAAGCACGGGTAGGTAGAAGGCGAAACCTCCACGCGCACCCCAGTGTTCGAACCTCAAGGGTCTGCCGGAACCCTAAATCCGACATTTGGCGCGCCAGGTAGGGGTGCGCCGGGATCCACCTTCCGCCACTTTGTGTCCCGCCGCATCATCATCACCATGTCCGGCGACCAAGCGGGAAACCCTGCCCCCTGGACAGCTTGGCCCGCCGGCGCAGAGCCGCTCGCCCAGGGCAACCCAACGCCCCTGGCAGCTCGCGGTCCGTAGGGTGCTGCGGGCCGTGGGCGACGCGGACAGACCCCGACAGCTCTCACACCGCGACAGACGTGGTCGGTAGCAAGAGCCTCCAACCACGCCGCGGCCACGGCGCCGTACACTCGCCGGGAGCAGGCGAACTCAAGGGCCGCGCTCATGGTGGCCCGAGAGCTGCTGCAATGCAGGCTGATGGAAGGCGGCCGTGACGTGCTTCTAGAGCGGGTGGAAGAGCTCCTGGGCTTCGCTGCTTCGGGGGCTCACCCCTTCTGCACTCAACTCCCGTCTCAGGCCTAGAGAAGCCCGTGCGGGGGGCCCACGCGCGCCCGCGGGCTCCAAGGCTACCCCGGCGCCAATGAAGCCGTCGGCACCAGGCCAGCGGTTGCGCTGACTCCGCTCCCCGCTGGCGAAGAAGGACTCGTCACAACCCACGGCCCCAGTGGGCCACCGCATTACCACCCCCAGGTTGGCACATCAAGAAGAGCTGCATGGCACCTGGAGCACTATGACGTGGCCTTCGGGGTGGCGGCCCCCGAAGAGTACGTGCCCTGCATGTTGGACCAAGGGCACCCGCGCGAAGGCGAACAAGGCTCGCTCCTCAGCCCAAGCTGGGGGGACGAGGCACCAGAAGCTGAGCTCTTCCAGGAGTCCCGGGGCGGCCCCACCGGCCACACTGGAAGCGACGATTATCGGGTACCGCTAATTCCTCAGGAGCACGCATACGCTAATCATGGGTCGCAGGAGATGCAGGTCGCCGCAACGAGCAGCTGCCCCGCTCCCGCAGGCTCCTACCCTCTCAGGAGGAGGGCATCGGGGGCTGCAGGGGAGGGGCCGAGATCCGACATCACCACCGCAGCGTTCGGAGCAAGGCGTTCCCAGGAGGTAGGCCCTCCGCTGGGGAGGCGCCTCAGGGCCTGCCCCTGGCGGAGGACCCGTGGTCGTCGGGGGAACCGCTGGCGACCGCTCTACCCCATCGGCGGCGTCCTGGTTTCCAGTCGTCGTCGATGGCACTAGAGTGTGGCGCAAGGCGGGGCCCTCGTCTGGCGATATGAAGCAAGGCTGGTACCTGTGAAGAAGGCCCAGTGCCTGTGAAGCTCGCCGCCCCATGACACTCTCACGTAATAATGAGTGGGGCTGTACACGCCCCGGAGTCTCAGGGGTGTCGGCCTCAGGCCCTGGGGCTCCCTCCCACGCCCAGTGGCAGCACTTAGCTCCGCGCTGGTGAGAAGACGTCCAAGACTAGACTAGGTGCCGGACGCGGCCTTTTTCTGCCTTCGTTGCTTTTCCCTTGGTTGTTGCTTTCCCCCGTTGGATTTAAATTGGATTCAGATTTGAGATTTGCGTGTGTTCGGGGAAGGGGTGCTTAGTCTTGTTCGAGCAATATCTCGCGTTTCGGTTATGACCTCGCCTCAGCTGCCTCCCCTCGTGAGCCCCTCGCGAGCCGGGTCTGGCCTAGCTTGCGTGCAGCCCAGACTGCCACCGCCATATCCTCTCGGGAGGCTTTTTCACTGCAGATCCTACGGATTCGATCAAGAGGCATTCGAGATGCCACAACCTCCCGCGTATTATCTCAGGACCCACACGGTACAAAGGTAAAACTAGCCATCCAGTTCTTCACCTAGCCAACCACTTGGCGCGGGCACGTGGGCCGTACAGCGTCCACTAGTACGACGAACATAAGCTTTACATGAGGGGCACCCCCTCCCAAAATGCTCTTACAATCGGCAGGCCAAAGAGCCTGAGTTCTATTCATGCAGGGTAGGAAAACAGGAGCAATGCGCGGTCAGTCGGATAAATCCCCCAATGCATCCCCAGAGCACCACCCGAACCGTCGCTGGCGTCGCTGGCCTCGCCATCGCCTTCTGCGTTGTCGCCGGCGGCGTCAGGACCGTTCACCATGCCGCCCTCGTCGGTGGCCACGATCGCGTCATCATCGTCTGAGGTGAAGGCCCTGACAAGAGCGTCCACATTGTCTTCCACCCAATCCGCCAGGTCACCCCGGACAGCCTGGGGAACTAGGGCGATGGCGGCGTCAAAGTCGAAGTAAGGGTCCATGTTCTGGAGATGGCTGAAGACACGGGAGAAGGCGCGCCCGAGCAGGGCGCGGCTCCTTTCCTCCACCAACCTGTTGGCCCTGACCGACCGCGACTCCAGCTGCGTCACGATGTCGGTGAAGAACTGAAGGTTGCCGGCGTAGTTGGTTGCATGCGGCGCACCAACGGCCGCCTCGCAGATGTTGCCCAAGGCCGCGTTGGCTCTCTCCCGAAGCGTGGCGAGCATGGGGGTGTGCTCATATTCCAGGAGCCGTCGCTGGCGTATCTCATCCGCATTCCGGCGCACAACGGCCTCAGCCTCGTCCAGCCGTTGGCGAAGAAGAAGCACCTCGGCGCGAGAAGTAGTCGACTCCTCCTGCGCCACTTCAAGTGCGGCCCGCAAGGCATCACCCCGCCGCGTCGCTTTCTCCAGCTTGGTCCTCAAGGCGGTGGTCCTACCTTCAGCCTTGGTCCGGATCAACGCCAGCCTCTCCTCGAACTCGCGCTCGAGGTTCGAGCGCGCCGTTGCCACCCGACGTCTGACCTCCTCCAAGACACGGGTTTCCCGCGCAGCGACATCTTTCTCCTCTCATGTCACCAAGCGCTCCCTTGTCTCCAGGCGCTCATACTCACGAGCGCGTTCGGCAGCCTCCAATGTCAGCGCTTCCTCATGCTTCTGGAGCTCCGCTGGGTCACCGGAAGTCACCTTCATCGACGCGAGGGCCGCCTCGTGCAGCTCCACCTGCTCCTCCAGTGAGCGGCACCGGGCCAGGAGTTCCCGTGCCCGCTCTTCCGTCGCCTCTCGCCGCTGGTCAGCTTCCCGGGCCTCCTCGACGGCCTGGGAACGGGCCACCCGAGAGGCCGCCAGCGGCGCCTTGGCCTCCTCATCCTCAAGATCGCGTTGGCGGCGTGCGAGGGCGACTGCCGCCTCCAGCTCGCGCCTTTTCGCAACCAAACGTAGGCCCTTGGCCTCAAGGCGCACGTCTTCATCAGCAAGCTCTTCACAAAGCAGGCTCACTGCGTCAGCCGCCCTTCGAAGGAACCCTTGGCGAAGAGCGCGACGCTCCAGAGCACGCTCAAGTACATCTTCCACGCCGTCATCCGCCCCAAACAAGCGCCGGGGGGCACTTATCAGTGCTCCCCCTCCGGGCAGGGGGCTGGTGGCTGGCACCCTTGAAGCGTCCGGGCGCGCCTCGCCAGAAGCCCGGCCTGGGGCCAGTCCATCCCCAAGTGAAGAGCGCTGGGAGTACCCCAGCCAATCACGATCCACGACCAGACGAGAAGCCCACGGCAGGCTGGCTAGGCCTCGGGAAGGCTCGCGAAGGAAGGCCACGAGGCGCGCGGGGCCGCGTTGCGCTTCGGGGTGATTCGTCTCTTCGATCGACCTCACCACAAGGGCTCCACTGCTCGGAGCGACAAGAGGCGGTGGCGAAGGCGGAAGCAGGGAGGATGGCTCCTCAGTCATCTCCATGAGCTCGGGAGGAAGGGCCCTGCAGAGCAAGGTTCAGGAAGGGAAGGAGAAGAATCTGGAGCTGGGGAGGGAGAAGGCTTACTCATCGATGGCGAAGTACTTTCTGCGCTTCAGCAGGCGACAAGGGTAATCGTCGCCCAGGGCCTCCCTTCTCTTCCGGAGGGCCTCAAAGTCCACGCAGAAGCGACCCAAGAGTTCAGCGCAGGGGTCACCCTGTGATGAAGAGGAAGCATCAGGGCGGCCCGCGTCAGGGGTGTCTACCTGATGCGCGTCGCCGGTCGCCCCATCAAGGAAAGCAGCCGGGGCCACGGAGGCCTCGGCCCCACGCGCGGCAGGCGGCAGCTCGCCGCCCTCAGCCCCGGCAGCGTGGGCCTCAGGGGCTGCTCCCTCCTGAGTGCTTCCTAGTGCTGTCGCCTCGGCGGGGGCACCCTCGGCCTCCGGAGGTCCATGCCTCCCTGCTCCGCTACTTGAGGAAGAAC
This sequence comes from Triticum dicoccoides, assembly GCF_002162155.2. Taxonomy (NCBI): domain Eukaryota; kingdom Viridiplantae; phylum Streptophyta; class Magnoliopsida; order Poales; family Poaceae; genus Triticum; species Triticum dicoccoides. The sequence continues at coordinate 116,746,170 of NC_041387.1, read as the reverse complement.
TGCCTCGACCAATTGAAAGGGGGCCACTGTCACTGGATTTCTCGCGAGGCCCCTGGAGGCCGACGGGGCGCGATCCCCATTCGTCGAAAACGGGCATCTGATTCACGAAGTCTCTCCTGCCCAAACAGAGGTACAGCAAGGCTCCCCCTTGCTGGATGCTCCCAGGGTTGGGGTCCCCAGTCAGAACCAAGAGTACCTTCCTCAACGCTTCAGGCGTCAGCTCCTCTTCCTGGAGCCTCATATGATCCCCGCGCCCGTTGAAGGCCCACATTCGGCGAGAGTGGCGCTGGAGAGGGGCGACCCGGCGTAACAGGAACTCCTTCACCACCTTGGGCACCGTCACCTCAAGCGATCTCAAGCACTCGAAGCGACGCCAGATGAAGAAGAGCTGGGGGCTTGAGAGCGTCTCCTGGCCCCAGCCCGAATTGGGGATAGCAGGCGAGGTCGGCTTTGACATCAGGGGGCTGGGCACCCCCACGTCCACAGGCAGCCACCACTCGCGGAACCCAGGCGCGAGCGGAGGAAGACCAAAGTCAATCCCTGAGGCCGCCGTCTCGGGTGCAGCGATGAAGCTCGCGCATCCCGAGCACTGGGCAGGGTCGACGAGGTGCAGAGCGAAGAAGTGGCGCAACAGGGCGACCCATGGGATGATGCCAACCATGGCCTCACAAACAAAGGCGAAGACCGCCAGAAGAGTAATGGAGTCAGGACCTAGATGCATCATGTGGATCTGATAATGGGAGAGCACGACGTTGAAGAAATCCGAAAAGGGGGGAATTAGCCCCGCCCACAGGGCATCGATGAAATAAGGGACCTCGGTGATTATCCTATCAATGGAGAACCGAGACGCGGGCCAGGCCGTCGTCCTCCGGCATTCATTGAAGATGGTGGCCAGGGCCGAACTGACCTTGTCCAAGCCCTCCCGATTGACTATGATCGACCGGTCCACGGCGGGGGCCGCCGACGGCGGCGAGCAAGGCGAAGGCATGGGTCCCTTCCCTCTCCCCTTCTTCGTCGGAGCCATGGCGGCGAAAGGGGGAAGAGGAAAGGTTCGAGATTGGCTTCGAAACGGAAGCTGGAGTTCGAAAGGAGGAAGGACAGAGGGCGCACGAGCAACGGAAAGGGGAGTGGTTGTGTATAACTACAAGTCCGCCTAGCCTGGCACCAAATGAGGAGGCGTGGGGGAACAGTGCCGCCCATGTCCAATCAACCGCCACGCGGCGCCCAAGGCCGCAGGCTGTTAGGGCCCGCGACGCTTCGCACTTGCCCTTTCACCTCTCTGCTCGGCCAAGTCCGGGCGCGCCTTGGGCCCGGGGGCTACTGTCGGCGTTCTGGGAACAGGGGTCCCCAGACTTGCCTGCATGTGGCCTGCGGCGTGGCTCAAAGGGGGCCCAGCACGGCCCATCTTCATTAGCACAAGCTCAAGACCCTCACGAGGGGCCAAGCCTCGCGGGGCGGACGACAAGGAGCTTCCTCAGGCACGGCCTCGTCAGGCTGGCTCACGAGGAGGTGGACAGTTCAAGGCGGGGTACCTCGCGAGGTGCCCATGACGCAAGCCATGACGACCAAGGGCGCCAGTCGGGCGCCAGGCCGCGCAGTGTCCTCCTTTCCTCTTTGGTGCAAGGGGAGCAAGCGCAGGCGAGAGCATCAAGCAAAGGCGTCCATTTCGGTGCAACAAGACCAAGACCAGTCCAACGGCAGGATGGAGGTCACCGTGGAGCCCAAGTCGGCGTCACCACCAGAGAATTTGACAGGCGAGGACCAACTTTAGTCAGGATAAGTGTACTAGATGTTCCTCTTCAAATTGGCCAATTGTTGGCGCCCTTCCCGCTCAATATTTGGGAAGAGGTCCAGGGCCTTCACCTATAAATAGGACTAGCCACCCACAGGGTGGAGGGATCGATCCACCCGGCCGGCAAAAAGAGAGAGACCACAAGAACAGACCCTCGTGAGGCTGTTCTTCCTTGTATTGTTCATCATCAGCCCAAGAGGCAATCCACTACACCACACACTGGAGTAGGGTATTACACCACAATGGTGGCCTGAACCAGTATAAATCCTGTGTCTCTTGTGTTGTTCTTCTCGTAGTTTAGATCCTAGCGATTCGGTGAAGAACGGGTAGGTAGAAGGCGAAACCTCCGTGCGCACCCTAGTGTTCGAACCTCAAGGGTCTGCCGGAACCCTAAATCCGACAATGGGTGAGGGAGTCCTGGATTAGGGGGTATCCAGACAGCCGGACTGTGTACAGTGTCCGGACTATTGAAGCATGAAGATACAAGACTCAAGACTTCGGCCCGTGTCTGGATGGGACTCTCCTTGGCGTGGAAGGCAAGCTTGGCGATCCGGATATTATATTTCCTTTCTTGTAACCGACTCCATGTAAACCCTAGCCCTCTTCGGTGTCTATACAAAACGGAGAGGTTGGTCCTTAGAAGGCCGATCACAATTACAATCATACCATCATAGGCTAGCTCTTAGGGTTTAGCCTCTATGATCTCATGGTAGATCTACTCTTGTACTACCCATATCATAAATATTAATTAAGCAGGAAGTAGGGTTTTACCTCCATCGAGAGGGCCTGAACCTGGGTAAACATCTGTGTCCCTTGCTTCCTATTACCATCAGCCTTGACGCACAGATCGGGACCCCCTACCCGAGATCCGCCGGTTTTGACACCGACATTGGTGCTTTCATTGAGAGTTCCTCTGTGTCGTTGCTACAGAGCTTGATGGCGCCTCCAATCGTCAACAACTTGGTCCAGGGCGAGACTTTTCTCCCCGGATAGATCTTTGTGTTCGGCGGCTTCGCTCTGTGGGCCAATTCGCTTGGCCATCTGGAGCAGATCGACAGCTATGCCCCCGGCCACGAGGTCAGGTTCGGAAACTTGAACTACACGGCGGATATTCACAGAGACTTGATCTTCGATGGATTCGAGCCTGCGCCAGGAGCGCCGAACAGTCACGACGAGCATGGCTTAGACCTGCTGTTAGACGATGCTTGGGATATCACCTCGGCAGAAGCCTCGGATCTAAATCCGGGGCAGCTTGCGTTGCCCAAGGACGGAGGGATGGACCCCGCCTCGTAGGCCGTACCCTCATCGGCGATGGAGCCAAACACAGGCCTCACTTCTCGGGAAGCCTGTGACTCTAGACCCCCGGACTCTCATCCGGTTGTTGGTTCTGGTCCGCAGACCCTTAAGCTAGCCAAGCCAGACTGGGCTCCGGTAATGGAGTTTACCGCTGCGGACATCTTTCAACACTCGCCCTTTGGCGACATGCTGAACTCATTGAAGTCTCTCTCTTTGTCAGGAGGCTCCCGGCCGAACTATGTCCAGCTCGAGTGGGAGGCAGGCGACAAAGGAATTCGCTGCCCACCCACCACCCACTTCATTGCCACGGTCGATGATTTAACCGACGTGCTTGACTTTGACTCCGAAGACATCGACGGTATGGACGACGATGCAGTAGAATCACAGGAGCCACCACTCACCGGGCGGTGGACGGCCACCTCCTCATATGATATATATATATGATGGACACTCCAAAGGAAACCAATGGCGACGAGGCAATGGAGGATAATCCCTCGGGAAGAAAAGCAAAAAATGGGCGACGTCGGCGCCGCTCCAAGCCCCGCCATAGCAATACCGGCCCCAGAGACGAAAGCAATCCGGATGACGCCGAAGAGGAATATAACCCCGACCAGCCCACCTTCAAGCAGGCCGAACAGGAAGATGAGCAAGTCAGCCCAGAAGAACAAGCGACGGACGGATACCCGGAGGAGGACAATTACATTCCCCCCTCCGAAGACGTGATTAGCCTCAGCGACGACGAGGTCGACGTACCTGAGGATCCCGTGGAGCAGGAGCGCTTCAAGCGTAGGCTTATAGCCATTGCGAGGAGCCGGAAGAAGAAGCAGCAGCAAGTCCAAGCTGATCAAGACCTGCTCACAGATAGATGGACCGAAGCCCTGGCATTCAAGGAATATGGACTCGAGCGCCAAACGGCTGACCGATCACCCCGTGGCCGGGATAAAATGGGATAGCAGCCCGAATTCCAGCCTGTACCCCCACGCTGATACACTACAGCCCAGGGCAACAGGCAGGACCTCCAAGATATTCTGGAAAACAAAACAGGACAACCAAGATCGATCTACGGATCGCGGGGGCACGCCCCAATGCACGACGGCGATCGTCGCGCCGGATACATCACCAACAAGTCCGGCCGGGCCGAATGCAGCAACCCAGACCAATTCGAGCTGCGTAGCCACATAGCCCGGCACAAAGGCGCCGCACACCCCCTCTGCTTCACTGACGAAGTGATGGATCATGAATTCCCAGAAGGGTTCAAACCCGTAAACATCGAATCATACGATGGCACAACAAACCCCGCAGTATGGATCGAAGATTTCCTTCTCCACATTCACATGGCCCGCGGAGATGATTTACACGCCATCAAGTATCTCCCCCTTACGCTCAAAGGACTAGCCTGGCATTGGCTAAACAGCCTGCCAGCAAATTCCATTGGTAGTTGGGAAAACCTGGAAGACGCATTTCTCGACAACTTCCAGGGCACTGATGTCTACTACACAACCTTCTTCTTGTAGACGTAGTTGGGCCTGCAAGTGCACAGGTTTGTAGGACAGTAGCAAATTTCCCTCAGGTGGATGACCTAAGGTTTATCAATCCGTAGGAGGCGTAGGATGAAGATGGTCTCTCTCAAACAACCCTGCAACCAAATAACAAAAAGTCTCTTGTGTCCCCAACACACCCAATACAATGGTAAATTGTATAGGTGCACTAGTTCGGCGAAGAGATAAAGATACAAGTGCAAAATAGATAGTAGATATAGGTTTTTGTAATCTGAAATAATAAAAACAGCAAGGTAGCAAGCGGTAAAAGTGAGCGTAAACGGTATTGCAATGATAGGAAACAAGGCCTAGAGTTCATACTTTCACTAGTGCAAGTTCTCTCGACAATAATAATATAGATAGAACATATGACAAGCCCTCAACATGCGACAAAGAGTCACTCCAAAGCCACTAATAGCGGAGAACAAACGTAGAGATTATGGTCGGGTACGAAACCACCACAAAGCTATTCTTTCGGATCGATCTATAAAAGAGTTCGTACTAGAATAACACCTTAAGATACAAATCAACCAAAACCCTAATGTCACCTAGATACTCCATTGTCACCTCAAGTATCCGTGGACATGATTATACGATATGCATCACACAATCTCAGATTCATCCAACCAACATAAAAGTACTTCAAAGAGTGCCCCAAAGCTACTACCGGAGAGTCAAGAACGTGTGCCAACCCCTATGCATAGGTTCCCAAGTGTCATGAAACCCGCAAGTTGATCACCAAAACATACATCACGTGGCACATGATATCCCATTGTCACCACAGATAATCACGGCAAGACATACATCAAGTGTTCTCATAAAGACTCAATCCGATAAAATAACATCGAAGGGGAAACTCAATTCATCACAAGAGAGTAGAGGGGGAGAAACATCATAAGATCCAACTACAATAGCAAAGCTCGGGATACATCAAGATCGTGCCATAGAGGAACACGAAAAAGAACACGAGAGGGAGAGATCAAACACATAGCTACTGGTACATACCCTCAGCCCCGAGGGTGAACTACTCCCTCCTCGTCATGGATAGCACCGGGATGATGAAGATGGCCTCCGATGATGGGATCCCCCTCCGGCAGGGTGCCGGAACAGGGCCCCGATTGGTTTTTGGTGGCTACAGAGGCTTACGGCGGCGGAACTCCCGATCTATCTTCTGTTCTGGAAGTTTTAGGGTACGTAGGTATATATGGGTGCAGGGGCTACATCGGCGGACCTCCGGGCTGCTCACGAGGTAGGGGGGCGCGCCCCTCACCCTCGTGGGCAGCCCGAGACTCCCCTGGCATGCACTCCAAGCCCATCAGGTTGGTTTCCTTCCAAAATTAACTTCTCCAGTTGATTTCGTTCCGTTTTGACTCCGTTTGATATTCCTTTTCCTCGAAACACTAAAATAGGCATAAAACAGCAAATCTGGGTTGGGCCTCCAGTTAATAGGTTAGTCCCAAAAATAATATAAAAGTGGATAATAAAGCCCAATATTGCCTAAAATAGTAGATAAAGTAGCATGGAGCAATAAAAAAATTATAGATACGTTGGAGACGTATCAAGCATCCCCAATCTTAATTCCTGCTCGTCCTCGAGTAGGTAAATGATAAAAAAGAATTTTTTATGCGGAGTGATACTTTGGCATAATTTCAATGTAATTCTTCTTACTTGTGGTATGAATATTCAGATCCGAAAGATTCAAGACAAAAGTTCATATTGACATAAAAATAATAATACTTCAAGCATACTAACAAAGCAATTATGTCTTCTCAAAATACCATGGCCAAAGAAAGTTATCCCTACAAAATTATATAGTCTGGCTATGCTCCATCTTCCCCACACAAAGTATTTAAATCATGCACAACCCCGATGACAAGCCAAGCAATTGTTTCATACTTTAACATTTTCAAAACTTTTTCAATCTTCACGCAATACATGAGCGTGAGCCATGGATATAGCACTATATGTGGAATAGAACGGTGGTTGTGGAGAAGAAAAAAAGAGGGAAGATAGTCTCACATCAACTAGGCGTATCAACGGGCTATGGAGATGCCCATCAATAGATATCAATGTGAGTGAGTAGGGATTGCCATGCAACGGATGCACTAGAGCTATAAGTATATGAAGGCTCAACAAAAGAAACTAAGTGGGTGTGCATCCAACTCGCTTGCTCACGAATACCTAGGGCATTTTGAGGAAGCCCATCATTGGAATATACAAGCCAAGTTCTATAATGAAAAATTCCCACTAGTATATGAAAGTGATGAAATGAGAGACTCTCTATCATGAAGATCATGGTGCTACTTTGAAGCACAAGTGTGGTAAAAGGATAGTAGCATTGTCCCTTCTCTCTTTTTCTCTCATTTTTTTTATTATTCGGGCCTTTTCTCCTTTTTATGGCCTCTTTTTTTCGTCCGGAGTCTCATCCCGACTTGTGGGGGAATCATAGAGTCCATCATCCTTTCCTCACTTGGGACAATGCTCTAATAATGATGATCATCACACTTTTATTTTTCTTACAACTCAACAATTACAACTTGATACTTAGAACAAAATATGACTCTATATGAATGCCTCCGGCAGTGTACCGGGATATGCAATGAAACATGAGTGACATGTATGAAAGAATTATGAAAGGTGGCTTTTGCCACAAATACGATGTCAACTACATGATCATGCTAGCAATATGACAATGATGGAGTGTGTCATAATAAACGGAACGGTGGAAATTTGCATGGCAATATATCTCGGAATGGCTATGGAAATGCCATGATAGGTAGATATGGTGGCTGTTTTGAGGAAGGTATATGGTGGGTGTATGATACCGGCGAAAAGTGCGCGGTATTAGAGAGGCTAGCAATGGTGGAAGGATGGGAAAAAGTGTGTATAATCCATGGACTCAACATTAGTCATAAAGAACTCATATACTTATTGCAAAAATCTAGAAGTTATCAAAGAAAAGTATTACGCGCATGCTCCTAGGGGGATAGATTGGTAGGAAAATACCATCGCTCGTCCCCGACAGCCACTCATAAGGAAGACAATCAATAAATAAATCATGCTCCGAGTTCATCACATAACGATTCACCATACGTGCATGCTACGGGAATCACAACCTTCAACACAAGTATTCTTTAAATTCACAACTACTCAACTAGCATGACTCTAATATTACCATCTCCATATCTCAAAACAATTATCAAGCATCAAACTTTTCTTAGTATTCAACACACTCATAAGAAAGTTTCACATATCTTGAACACCAAGTATATTAACATTAAGCAAATTACCATGCTATTAACAACTCTCAAAATAATCTAAGTGAATCATGAGAGATCAAGTTTCTTTAAAACAAATCCACCGCCGTGCTCTAAAAGATCTAAGTGAAGCACTAGAGCAAAAATTATCACGCTCAAAAGATATAAGCGAAGCACTATGAGCAAAACTATCAAGCTCAAAAGATATAAGTGAAGCACATAGAGTATTCTAGCAAATTCCAATTTGTGTAAGGCTCTCTCTCATTAGAATTTCAAATCTTGATACTTATTCAAACAGCAAGCAAAGCTAAAGGAAACTACAATGCAGGGATAGCACAACTCATGTGAAGAAGCAAAAACTTAGGCTCAACCAATACTAACCGATAGTTGTTGAAGAAGAAAGGTGGGATGCCTACCGGGGCATCCCCAAGCTTAGATGCTTGAGACTTATAGAAATATTATCTTGGGGTGCCTTGGGCATCCCCAATCTTGAAATTTTGTGTCTCCTTAATTCCTCTCATATCATGGTTTCTCTTTTTATCAAAAGCTTCATTCACAACAAACTCAACAAGAACTCGTGAGATAGGTTAGTATAAACCAATGCAAAACCTTATCATATTCTACTGTAACAAATCGCTTAAATTATTATTCAAAATTGCATACTAAATGCCTCTGCATATCTAATACTCCTATCACCAAATAGAATCATTAAACAAGCAAAAATATGCAAACAATGCAATCATAACAGCAATCTGCCAAAACAGTACAGTCTCTAAAGAATGCAAGAGTATCAATACTTCCCTGACCCCAAAAATTATGAACTAAAATTCCCACTGTAATAAATTTATCAGAGCTCAATATGAAAAAAGATTCAACGTTAGACCATGCTCTGACATTTCTAGGGAATTTTTGCAACAGCGGTAAACTTTCTGTTTTCAAACAGCAACATGCAAACTAGCAAAATAAGCATGGCAAAGGCTATCCTTGACTTTTTTATTGAAACTAAAGAGGCAAAACATTAATCTAACTAACAGCAAGCAAAAACTAACAAAACAAATTGACGCTCCAAGCAAAACACATATCATGTGGTGAATAAAAATATAGCTCCAAGTAAAGTTACCGATGAACGAAGACGAAAGAGGGGATGCCTTCCGGGGAATCCCCAAGCTTAGTTGCTTGGTTGTCCTTAAATACTACCTTGGGGTGCCTTGGGCATCCCCAAGCTTAGGCTCTTGCCACTCCTTATTCCATAGTCCATCGAATCTTTACCCAAAACTTGAAAACTTCAACCACACAAAACTTAACACAAAACTCGTAAGCTCCGTTAGTATAAGAAAATAAAACCACCACTTAGGTACTGTAATGAACTCATTCTAAATTCATATTGGTGTAATACCTACTGTATTCTAACTTCTCTATGGTTCATACCACTTAATACTAGCCATAGATTCATCAAAATAAGCAAACAACACATAGAAAAGAGAATCTGTCAAAAACAGAACAGTCTGTAGTAATCTGTATCAAACGTATACTTCTGGAACCCCAAAAATTATGAAATAAATTGCTGGACCTGAGAAATTTGTCTATTAATCATCTTCAAAAAGAATAAACCTAAAAGCACTCTCCAGTAAAAAATGGCAGCTAATCTCGTGAGCGCTAAAGTTTCTGTTTTTCACAGCAAGATCATATAAACTTCACCCAAGTCTTCCCAAAGGTTCTACTTGGCACTTTATTGAAACAAAAGCTATAAAACATGATTACTACAGTAGCATAATCATGTAGACACACAAAAACAGTAAGGATAAATATTGGGTTGTCTCCCAACAAGCGCTTTTCTTTAATGCCTTTTAGTTAGGCATGATGATGACAATGATGCTCACATAAAAGATAAGAATTGAAACATAAAGAGAGCATCATGAAGCATATGACTAGCACATTTAAGTCTAACCTACTTCCTATGCATAGGTATTTTGTGAGCAAACAACTTATGGGAACAATAATCAACTAGCATAGGATGGTAACACAAGCATAGCTTCAAGAATTTAAGCACATAGTGAGGAAACTTGACATTATTGCAATTCTTACAAGCATATGTTCCTCTCTCATAATAATTTTCAGTAGCATCATGAATGAATTCAGCAATATAACCAGCACCTAAAGCATTCTTTTCATGATCTACAAGCATAGAAAATTTTCTACTCTCCACATAAGCAAACTTTTTCTTTATAGCATACGTATCATCACAATAATCATCATAGATAGGAGGCATGCTTTCATCATAGTAAATTTGCTCATCAAAGCTTGGGGGACAAAAAATATCACCTTCATCAAACATAGCTTCCCCAAGCTTGTGGCTTTGAATATCATTAGCATCATGGATATTCAATGAATATATACTAACAACATTGCAATCATGCTCATCATTCAAAGATTTAGTACCAAACATTCTATAGATATCTTCTTCTAGCACTTGAGCACAATTTTCCTTTCCGTCATACTCACGAAAGATATTAAAAAGGTGAAGCGTATGAGATAAACTCAACTCCATTTTTTGTAGTTTTCTTTTATAAACTAGACTAGTGCTAAAACAAGAAACAAAAAGATTCGATTGCAAGATCTAAAGATATACCTTCAAGCGCTAACCTCCCCGGCAACGGTGCCTGAAAAGAGCTTGATGTCTACTACACAACCTTCTTCTTGTAGACGTTGTTGGGCCTGCAAGTGCATAGGTTTGTAGGACAGTAGAAAATTTCCCTCAAGTGGATGACCTAAGGTTTATCAATCCGTAGGAGGCGTAGGATGAAGATGGTCTCTCTCAAACAACCCTGCAACCAAATAACAAAAAGTCTCTTGTGTCCCCAACACACCCAATACAATGGTAAATTGTATAGGTGCACTAGTTCGGCGAAGAGATGAAGATACAAGTGCAAAATAGATAGTAGATATTGGTTTTTGTAATCTGAAATAATAAAAACAGCAAGGTAGCGAGCGGTAAAAGTGAGCGTAAACGGTATTGCAATGATAGGAAACAAGGCCTAGGGTTCATACTTTCACTAGTGCAAGTTCTCTCAACAATAATAATATAGATAGAACATATGACAAGCCCTCAACATGCGACAAAGAGTCACTCCAAAGCCACTAATAGCGGAGAACAAACGTAGAGATTATGGTCGGGTACGAAACCACCACAAAGCTATTCTTTCGGATCGATCTATAAAAGAGTTCGTACTAGAATAACACCTTAAGATACAAATCAACCAAAACCCTAATGTCACCTAGATACTCCATTGTCACCTCAAGTATCCGTGGACATGATTATACGATATGCATCACACAATCTCAGATTCATCCAACCAACATAAAAGTACTTCAAAGAGTGCCCCAAAGCTACTACCGGAGAGTCAAGAACATGTGCCAACCCCTATGCATAGGTTCCCAAGTGTCACGAAACCCGCAAGTTGATCACCAAAACATACATCAAGTGGCACATGATATCCCATTGTCACCACAGATAATCACGGCAAGACATACATCAAGTGTTCTCATAAAGACTCAATCCGATAAAATAACTTCAAAGGGGAAACTCAATTCATCACAAGAGAGTAGAGGGGGAGAAACATCATAAGATCCAACTACAATAGCAAAGCTCGGGATACATCAAGATCGTGCCATAGAGGAACACGAGAGAGAACATGAGACAGAGAGATCAAACACATAGCTACTGGTACATACCCTCAGCCCCGAGGGTGAACTACTCCCTCCTCGTCATGGATAGCGCCGGGATGATGAAGATGGCCTCTGGTGATGGGATCCCCCTCCGGCAGGGTGCCGTAACGGGGTCCCTATTGGTTTTTGGTGGCTATAGAGGCTTGCGGCGGTGGAACTCCCGATCTATCTTCTGTTCTGGAAGTTTTAGGGTACGTAGGTATATATGGGTGCACGGGGTACGTCGGTGGACCTCCGGGCTGCTCACGAGGTAGGGGGCACGCCCAGGGGGGCGCGCCCCCACCCTCGTGGGCCGCCCGGGACTCCCCTGGCATGCACTCCAAGCCCATCAGGTTGGTTTCCTTCCAAAATTAACTTCTCTAGTTGATTTCGTTCCGTTTTGACTCCGTCTGATATTCCTTTTCCTCGAAACACTGAAATAGGCATAAAACAACAAATCTGGGCTGGGCCTCCGGTTAATAGGTTAGTCCCAAAAATAATATAAAAGTGGATAATAAAGCCCAATATTGCCTAAAACAGTAGATAAAGTAGCATGGAGCAATCAAAAATTATAGATACGTTGGAGACGTATCAGGCACATATGTGCGACCACCGGACACTGATGACCTGAGCGATATTACTCAACAGCCCGGAGAGTCAGCCAGGAAATTCTGGACTCGGTTCCTAACTAAAAAGAACCAAATAGTCTATTGTCCGGACGCTGAAGCCCTGGCGGCTTTTAAACATAATATCCGTGACGAGTGGCTTGCTCGACACCTCGGCCAGGAAAAACCCAAGTCCATGGCAGCTCTCACAACACTAATGACCCGCTTTTGTGCGGGCGAGGACAGTTGGCTAGCTCGCAGCGGCACTACGCCACATTCCGGCACTTCGGACGGCCGCGATACTAACGGCAAGCCACGGCACAACAGACATAAGAGACGGAACAACGGTGACAGCACTGAAGACACGGCAGTCAACGCCGGATTCAGCGGATCTAAGTCCAGTCAGCGGAAAAAGCCGTTCAAAAGAAATAATCAGGGACCGTCCAGTCTGGACCGCATACTGGAGCGGTCGTGCCAAATTCATGGCGCACCAGACAAACCAGCCAACCACACCAATAGGGACTGCTGGGTGTTCAAACAGGCCGGCAAAATAAACGCAGAAAACAAGGACAAGGGGCTGCACAGCGACGATGGCGAAGAGCCCCGGCGTCCGAACACGTGGGGACAAAAGAAATCCCCCCCCCAGGTGAAAACGGTCAACATGATCTACGCCACTCACATCCCCAAGCGGGAACGGAAGCGGGCGCTACGGGACATCTATGCGATGGAGCCAGTCGCCCCCAAATTCAACCCATGGTCAGCTTGTCCGATCTCCTTTGATCGTAGGGATCATCCTACTAGCATCCGTCACGGCGGCTCAGCCGAATTGGTCTTAGACCCAATCATCGACGGATTCCACCTCACGCGAGTCCTTATGGACGGCGGCAGCAGCCTAAACCTGCTTTATCAGGACACAGTGCACAAAATGGGCATTGACCCTTCAAGGATCAAGCCCACCAAAACCACCTTTAAAGGTGTAATTCCTGGAATAGAGGCCCGCTGTACGGTCTCTATAACACTGGAAGTGGTCTTCGGATCCCAAGACAACTTCTGGAGCGAAGAGTTAATCTTCGATATCATCCCTTTCCGTAGTGGTTACCATGCACTGCTCGGACGAACCGCATTCGCTAGATTCAATGCGGTACCACATTATGCATACCTCAAGCTCAAGATGCCAGGACCGCGCGGGGTCATCACTGTCAATGGAAATATGGACCGTTCCCTTCGAACAGAAGAGCATATAGCAGCCCTCGCAAAAGAAGTACAATGCGGCCTACTCCGACAAACCAATCCGGCGACAACCTCGAGCACTATCAAGCGAGTCCGGAGTACCCTGCCACAGGATCATCAGGAATGCCAAGAGCGTGATTAGCAGTCCGGCCTCCGCTCAAGCCCCTTCAAAGCAGCATTCGTGCCACGCGTACACAATTACGCACTCAAGATACCATGGGCATAGGCGGAGGCGCATCAACGACTCAGTCAATAGTGCGGGTAACCGCCAAATATCTTCATAATCTTTCCCTCTTACCTTTCAGGACACCGCGTTAGTGCAGCATCCTCAGAAGAGCCGAATTGCCGGACTCACATGGGAGAGACATCCAAGGATCCAACAGATGATGTGCGCAGAAGAAAATACCCAGGTGGAATCTATTTACGATCATTATACCTGCTTTATCTATCTCTGCACAGCCTGCCCTTGGATAGGACATGTCAAATAGTCCTATTTATCTTTGCTTAATGCATCCATTGTAAACATACGCTTAAACGTATTATTTGTCAATGGGAGATCATATATAGCGTCAGCTTATTATTCTTATTTGAGCATTTTTTTTCTCTTATAAATGTTTATTGCATCCGTACACCTTGGTACGATCAGTTTGCCAGGGGCTTCTCATGGCGCCCCGTAATATGGCAAGTAAAGTCCGAACACTTTCAACAGTGCGGCACCCCAAACTTATAGCACTATATGCATCAGCTTTAAATCATGTCTTGGGTCTACAGTTGGGATAGCCCGGCTCCCTTGTTTTGGTGCCTTACGTTCCGTTATATCGGCTAAGGTAGCGGAGGGAGAACTACTGCGATTGTGTCCCGGTTCTTCCGGACGAGCACCTCAGTAGAGAAAGCCGAAAACTGACCAGCATGATGTGGCGAGAGCTGGACGCTGTTCGAGAGGTCTTAAAATCCTTAAAGATTTTCTGCTTTAGGCGATAAATCGGCTTCGTCCGATCTAGGCGTGTATAGCGCCCCAGTTCGGCCTTCCGGATTCTAGGGGCTTCGCCAAAATTTAAAATTGTAGACTTCTATGGCTAAGTGAAAGTTATAAAGCCTCATAGTCCGATTGCCTTGTTCGTTGTGCCGGACACCTCCTTCAGGGACCAAACATTTGGATAAAGAGTGTCCAGGTTTCCACGAACACCCCAGTACTAGTTACGTGGGGGAGGAAGCCGACGACTGGCCTACTTTCAGAATTTTATAAACAGCCGCACAGAAGGTAATATTTTAAATAACAAAAGTGCTACATAGCGCAAGCAACTTCGTCTTTAATTTACAAACATGACAGAAGTGAATTCATTCTAAAATGGCATCCTTGGTACACTCATCGGCGACGAGACAAGCACCCTTCATCACGCCATCATAGTACATCTCGGGATGGTGATGCGCCTTGCCCTCCGACGGCCCGTCCTTGACCAGCTTCTCTTCATCCAGCTTGCCCCAATGCACCTTGACACAGGAAAAGGCCCGGCGGGCACCCTCGATGCAAATGGATCGCTTGATCACTTCAAGCCGCAGGCAGGCATCCACCATCCGCTTGATCAAGCCAAAGTAGCTATTGGGCAGAAGCTCACCAGGCCACATCCGGACAATGAAGCCTTTCATAGCCAGTTCGGCCACCCCGTGGAGTTCGACCAACTGCTTTAGCTGGTCGCTCAGAGGCATTGGATGTTCGGCCCCACCATACTGGGACCAGAACAACTTCTCCGTTGAGCTCCCCTCCTGGGCACGGTAGAACTCCGCAGCGTCTGCTATGCTGCGTGGCAGATCTGCAAATGCCCCTGGAGAGCTCCAAATTCGAGTAAGTAAAAGAAACGCCTCCTCCACATGTTTGCTTTGCATAAAGAACTTCTTACCCGCTGCTATCTTTTTGGCCTCTTGGATCTCCTGTTGTGCTTTCTCGGCTTCGGCCTTGGCGTCTTTCAAATTCACAAGGGCCTTCGCAAGCTCGGCCTCTTTCACCTTCAGATCATGCTCCATGGACTCACACTTCTTGCCGAGGTCCCGGAGCTCTTGTTGTACCTCGCCCACTCTAGCACTTTGCTTTTCGCGCTCCTTGCAATCCAAGGCCGCTTTGTCTTCGGCCTCGTACAGCGCTTTCTTCAGGGACGCCACTTTGGCGGTCGCCCCTGTTACACAGTCACGACGCTTTGGCGTTAGACTAGCCAATTTTGTCTATCCTCAAATACATAAGAGAGGGGAACCACTTACCCTTGTTATCTTCGAGCTGCCTCTTCGTGAGGCCGATCTCCCCCTGCGCCTGCTCTAGGTCCCGCTTCAGTTTGGCAACCTCAGCGGTGCGGGCAGCAGCGGCAAGCGGCACAGCCTGCTCATTCACAAAAATACTTATTATTAGACTCCTGCGGATTATAATTGACCCTCCTTTTGGCTTTTCTTTCCGAACACCAATCAGAGTATCAGGGGCTACTACCTATCGGGTGGTAATTTTGCACATATTTATTCCTTACCTAAAGCCTGTTAGGAGGCTGGTGCAATGTCACACCCTAGCTAGTCATGCATTAGAGTGTTGCATCATGTTTACTCTTTCATCAGAAACTTGAAATGGGGATCTGTGAAACCCTCAGAACCATTTTGAAAATGACCCAAATAAAAATTTCTCCAAAAGGGTCCAAGAAAATGCTCATGTTGCTCTCTGAAAATATTGGACAGAGATAAAAATCAAACCAATATTTTTAGTGGCTCATGGACATTTATTTTGGGCATTTGGAATTAATGCATAAATATTTGCATTGGAAATATATTAATTATATATATTAATATATGCCCAAATATTATGCCAATTATAAAAGAGCTCTGAAATAATATAAATAGCTCCTGCAAAAATTGGCATAAGTTAAATAAATGATTTAATATATTATTTAAATCAAAACAAATGTCAGAAATTAAAAAAACAGAAAAATATATAACAGGAGGAGCTTACCTGGGCTCCTCCACTGTGCGGCCCAGCCAGCTGGCTGGCCCAGCCGGCAGCCGGCCCAGCCCACCTCCCTCCTCTGTCGTCTTCGTCCCGACAGAGGGAGGGGAGTGTGGCCGGCGCGCGCGCGCGCCACCGCGCCACGCCACCTGCTCGCCTGCTTGCCTGGCCTCCCCTCCTCGCTCGACGCCCTGGACGACGCCACGCCCTCCCCCCTGCTCTCTCTCACTCTCCCCCGGCTCTCCTCTCCTCTCCCTCGCTCTCTCTCTCGCCCGGCCGAACACCACACTCGCCGCCGTTCGCCATAGCCACCGTCTCCGACCACCCCTCGCTCCCCCGACTAGCTCAGGAGCTCCGCCTCGACTCCCTCTTCCTCCCCACCGCTCCACAGCTCCCCGGAAGCCCTGCATCGCCGCCACGTCGCCGTTCCCCTCTTCGGGCTCCGACCACCGTCGCCGTCGATTCGCCGTCTCCAGCGCGTCCCCGAGCCCACTTCGACGCCCACTGCAACCGCGGTGAGCTACGCCACCATTTCCCCCTCTCCTTCCCCTCGTTCCCTCACCGTAGCCACCTCCCCACCACGGCCGAACCTCCGCCGTCGCCGAGCTCGCCGTCGACGCAGCTCCGGTGACCATTTGGTCACCCCGGCGAGTCCAACGAGTTCGCAAGACCCCGTAGAGCATCCCTAGCGCCTCGCTTTGCTCGACTTCGAGCTCCAGCACCGTTCCCGTGCACGACCGAACCCCGGCGGCCGCAGCCGAGCTCGCCGCCGTCGACTCCGGCCACCCCGACCCCAACGGGCTCCGCCAAGAGCTGCGGGTTGGCCTCAGCTCCACTCCAGTGGTCTCCGCGGCCCTTCTGGTGGCCGAAATGACCAAAACCACTTCCGCCGCCGCGTCGGGCTCGCCGGCGACTAAACGCCGGCAGCCGACATCCACTTTGACCACGGGTGGGCCCTGGTTGACTCCCCTGAGTCAATGACAGGTGGGGCCCAGCCCTGTTAATTAAACAGGATTAGTTTTAATTAAGTTTTAATTAAAATAATCACCCTGACATGCGGGACCCACTGTCAGGTTTGACCTGGACCAGTTCCGTTGACCTGCTGACGTCACACTGACGTCAGGCTGACGCAGTAATTGATTTTCTGGATTTAAATTAAATCAGGAAATTCCAGAATATTATTTAAACTTCAAAAATTCATAACTTTTATTCTGTAACTCCAAATTGGACAAATCATATATGAAAAATGATCAGAAAAATCCAATCTATCCATCTGTACTATTTTCATGCATGATCAAACAAGTTAAATTGATGTTTTAAGCAGAACAAGAAAAGGCACTTTAAAAGGGCATATTTGAATTTAGAATTTGAATCTTTGATTCAAATTTGTTCAAACCCTTCTGACTTTAGTTGCATTAGCCCAATACACTCATATTGCCATGTTTCATGCATGCATCATATTGTTGCACATTGTTTGGTGATGCTTGTGTATCGATGCCCTTTGCGACAGGTTCTGTCCCTGAGGAGTACCGTGATTACCCTAACGAAGAACCGTATCCGTGCATCGAACCATCAGGCAAGCAACCAACCATTTGATCATATCGATACAATCCCATGTTCTCGCTCCTGCTCTCTTTTACTGCATTAAGACAATGCGATTCAAACTGCTGTGTGCTACGGTAGTTGAACCCATTTCCTCTGCATGACCTGTCATTGCCACAGTAACTAGATGAAACCCACTAGCATGTGTAGGAGTTGCTTGAGCCATATGTATGTGTTGTTCCTACCTTGCTATGCCTGCTATGCTTAGAGTCGTGTCAGGTCTGGTTCATCGGGGTGATGGGCTGGAGTGAAATGATTATGTCGGTAATGAGAGTGGTGTGGTGAACACGATTTGGTAAAGGTATCGATGAGAGGCCATGTAGGAGTACATGGTGGGTTGTTTCATTGAAGCCGACCTTAAGCACTGAGATCTGTATGTGTGACTTAAGAATCAGCTACTACCATGCATTGGGCCCGAAACCAATGGACCCTCTCGGCTTCTTATTCACCCTAGTTCTCCGTCCAGGAGTTGCAAGTAGTTTCTGGTGTTTGTAGCCTACTGGAGGCCGTGGACAGCGCTGACCGTAGGGGTGGGCTGTGATGCGGTAGGTACGTGGCCGGGTGTACCGAATACCCGTTAGGTATCTCGGGAACCCTGTTCACATCGTTCGGGGCCGTATGGGAAACCTCGGCCGGACTCCCTGCGGATGGAACCTGGATAGGCGATAAACCTGGACTGGAGGCTTAGGTGATTAGGTAGGTCGTGGCCGACACCCACGTTGGGCTTCCGCTTGAAGGTTGCCGAGTACATGTCGTGTAAACGACGGTAAGTGGTGAGAGCGTGTGTGAAGAAGTACACCCCTGCAGGGTTAACATCATCTATTCGAATAGCCGTGTCCGCGGAAAAGGACTTCTGGGTTGCTTATATCAGTTCATAGACAAGTGAAAGTGGATACTCTAAAATACGCAAGATAAGCGTGAGTGCTATGGATGGCGTTCTCGTAGGGAGACGGGAGCGGATCCATAGTGGTGTATTGGTTGGTGAATATGTGGACTCGTGTGCGCCACCTCAAAAGAGTCGCTTGCAGTCGTAGTTTAGGATAGCCACCGAGTCAAAGCTGGCTTGCTGCAGTCAAACTCCACCACCCCCTTTGTTGATAATGATGCATGTGTAGATAGATCTGATGTAAGTCTTGCTGGGTACATTTGTACTCACGTTTGCCTATTCTATGTTTTTGCAGAGAGACTTCAGTCTCACTAGTAGTTCCGCTTGGACTTCGACGTTTAGCTTGATACCTCAGCTACGATCTTGTGCCCTCGGCAGGATCTGATAGATAGTCAGGCTTCTCAGCCTTTTTCATTTATAGATGTCTGTACTCAGACATGATAGCTTCCGCTTGTGCTTTGACTTGTATGCTCTGATTGTTGGGTCATGAGACCCATGTTTGTAATATCTCGCTCCTCGGAGCCTATTGATTAAATTACTTGAGTTGTAGAGTCATGTTGTGATGCCATGTTGTATCTGCACATATCGAGCATATTGTGTGTATGTTGTTGAAATGCTTGGTATGTGTGGGATCTGACTATCTAGTTGTTTATCCTTAGTAGCCTCTCTTACCGGGAAATGTCTCCTAGTGTTTTCACTGAGCCATGGTAGCTTGCTACTGCTCCGGAACACTTAGGCTGGCCGGCATGTGTCCTTCTTCGTTCCTGTGTCTGTCCCTTCGGGGAAATGTCACGCTTTGAGTACCGGAGTCCTGTTAGCCCGCTACAGCCCGGTTTACCGGAGTCCTGCTAGCCCAGTGCTACAGCCCGGACCCACTTGCTGATGACCGACATGTTCGAAGCTGGGTCATGGATGCCTGTCCCTGTAAGTCTGTGCCACTTTGGGTTTACGACTAGTCATGTCAGCCCGGGCTCTTTATCATATGGATGCTAGCGACACTTTCATATACGCGAGCCAAAAGGCGCAAACGGTCCCGGGAAAAGGTAAGACGACACCCGTGGGGATACCGTGCGTGAGGCCGCAAAGTGATATGAGGTGTTACCAGCTAGATCGATGTGACATCGAGTCGGGGTCCTGACAGCGTTGGTAGCTTTAGTTGCATTAGCCCAACACACTCATATTGCCATGTTTCATGCATGCATCATATTGTTGCACATTGTTTGGTGATGCCTGTGTATCGTTATCCTTTACGACAGGATCTGTCCCCGAGGAGTACCGTGACTACCCTAACGAAGAACCGTATCCGTGCATCGAACCATCAGGCAAGCAACCAACCATTTGATCATATCGATACAATCCCATGTTCTCGCTCCTGCTCTCTTTTACTGCATTAAGACAACGCGATTCAAACTGCTGTGTGCTACGGTAGTTGAACCCACTTCCTCTGCATGACCTGTCATTGCCACAGTAACTAGATGAAACCCACTAGCATGTGTAGGAGTTGATTGAGCCATATGTATGTGTTGTTCCTACCTTGCTATGCCTGCTATGCTTAGAGTCGTGTCAGGTCTGGTTCATCTGGGTGATGGGCTAGAGTGAAATGATTATGTCGGTAATGAGAGTGGTGTGGTGAACACGATTTGGTAAAGGTATCGATGAGAGGCCATGTAGGAGTACATGGTGGGTTGTTTCATTGAAGCCGACCTTAAGCACTGAGATCTATATGTGTGATTTAAGAATCAGCTACTACCATGCATTGGGCCCGAAACCAATGGACCCTCTCGACTTCTTATTCACCCTAGTTCTCCGTCCAGGAGTTGCAAGTAGTTTCTGGTGTTTGTAGCCTACTGGAGGCCGTGGACAGCGCTGACCGTAGGGGTGGGCTGTGATGCGGTAGGTACGTGGCCGGGTGTACCGAATACCCGTTAGGTATCTCGGGAACCCTGTTCACATCGTTCGGGGCCGTATGGGAAACCTCGGCCGGACTCCCTGCGGATGGAACCTGAATAGGCGATAAACCTGGACTGGAGGCTTAGGTGATTAGGTAGGTCGTGGCCGACACCCACGTTGGGCTTCCGCTTGAAGGTTGCCGAGTACATGTCGTGTAAACGACGGTAAGTGGTGAGAGCGTGTATGAAGAAGTACCCCCTGCAGGGTTAACATGATCTATTCGAAT
The DNA here is from genome assembly GCF_002162155.2 of Triticum dicoccoides. NCBI lineage: Eukaryota > Viridiplantae > Streptophyta > Magnoliopsida > Poales > Poaceae > Triticum > Triticum dicoccoides. The sequence goes on along the minus strand of NC_041387.1, from coordinate 116,725,106 downwards.
AGCCGTGTCCGCGGTAAAGGACTACTTGGTTGCCTATACAGTTCATAGACAAGTAAATGGAAACTACTAAAAGCCTCAAGATAAGTGTGAGTGCCGAGGATGGCTCTTCCGTAGGAAGACGGAGGCGGATCCTCCGTAGTGTATTGAAGTGGTGAGTAGTGGACTCGTGTGCGCAAAACCATTTCAGTTGGAGTATCGTAGGATAGCCTAGCCAAGAGTCAAAGCTGGCTTGCTGCAATAACTCCACCAACCCTTCTTGATACTATGCATGTATGTAGGATCTGCTGTAAGTCTTGCTGAGTACCTTTGCACTCATGTTGCTATAATCTACATTTTTACAGAAGACGCTGCAACCCCTTCTGATGGGTTCTATGTAGACGTTGACATCAACGAGTAGGCTAAAGACCCAGGTGGTGACCCTGAGCTTGTGAAGGACCACGTAGTATAGCTAGGCTTTCCAAGCCTCTTTTATTTTACTAGTTGTCTGTACTCAGACAAGTTACTTCCGCTGCTGGTTTGTATGACTGTATGACTTGTATGTGGGGTCGTGAGACCCGTACCTTTGTGTATGATATGTATGGCTCACTGAGCCTTAAATAAAGTACTTGTGTCATAGAGTCATGTTGTGATGCTTCGTTGTATTTGCACATATCGAGCATATTGTGTGTATGATTGAAATGCTTGGTATGTGTGGGATCTAACTATCTAGTTGTTTATCTTTAGTAGCCTCTCTTACCGGGAAATGTCTCCTAGTGTTACCGCTGAGCCATGGTAGCTTGCTACTGCTCTGGAACACTTAGGCTGGCCGGCATGTGTCCTTCTTCGTTCCTGTGTCTGTCCCTTCGGGGAAATGTCACGCTTTGAGTACCGGAGTCCTGTTAGCCCGCTACAGCCCGGTTTACCGGAGTCCTGCTAGCCCAGTGCTACAGCCCGGACCCACTTGCTGATGACCGACACGTTCGAAGCTGGGTCATGGATGCCTGTCCCTGTAAGTCTGTGCCACTTTGGGTTTACGACTAGTCATGTCAGCCCAGGCTCCTTATCATATGGATGCTAGCGACACTATCATATACGTGAGCCAAAAGGCGCAAACGGTCCTGGGAAAAGGTAAGACGACACCCGTGGGGATACCGTGCGTGAGGCCGCAAAGTGATATGAGGTGTTACCAGCTAGATCGATGTGACATCGAGTCGGGGTCCTGACAGCGTTGGCATCAGAGCCGGACTGCCTGTAGGTTCTCCAAGCCAAACTGGTCGATGTTGAGTCTAGAAATTCTTTAGTTATATGTAGGGGAATTGTTTGTGGGTTGGAACGTAAGGCTCTTTTTACTCCTTATACCTTATGACTTTCTGATCTGAGTCAGTCCATTCTTCTACCGGGGGTTAAGGAATTAGGATCTGTTCTCTCTATCAGGATCACGAGTTACTAATCAGTAGTACCTTATAAGTTTGATGGATACAAGCCTAGTTCAGTTCTACTACCACATTATGTTGCCAGAATGGTTTCAGAACTTTGATATGATGATGATGAGTGTGTACGAAATCCCTTGTCAAATGTCTCAAATCCTTCTTGAGCATTTACAGCTGTCATGCTGCCGAAATTTTGCTAGAAATTCTAATGCCTTTGCATTATGATTGTGCTTTCAGATGGCCACTCGCGACCTCAATCAAGTGGTTCGCCTGACTCGATGCCTAGATGTACCCGGCCATACTGCTAAGTTGGTCAGGGTAATGACTGAGGCTGGATATCGCTGGTATCCCGAGTACACGGTCGAAGAGCAATTCCGAGATTTTAATCAAAGCCAGTATCTCTGCACTGTCAGGATATTTCCATCTTATCCTGGATCCACCGAGCCTCTTCACTGCTCCTATGGACTCGGGGTTACTATTGAGATGGCTGTGCAGGACGCCGCCTACTCTATGATGACCATTATGCGAGTCAGATCTGGGTTATTTCAGGACTCTGATTTCCGGTATATGCCAGGATCACTTCCGGGAGCACAAGGGTATCTCCAGGCTATCTATGCTGACCCCACTCAGGAGGATTCACGGACTCGCACCACTGCTGAGATGCTCGAGGATAAGGACCGTGAAAATCGGGCCTTAAGGCTAGAGCTCTTCAACACCCGTGCTGACCACTGGGCCACTTTGACTCGGTTCGCACCGGCGGTGCAAGCTGGATATTCAGATATGCGCGATCTCTATCCTGTGAGATCTGCTCTGCCAGACGTGATGGTTTGGCGTGATGTAGGAGGCATCACCCCACCTCGCGGTCCCCGCAGGCCACCGTTTGTTGGTCCAAGGCCTCATCCTAGCCCCTATGGTCCACAAGCTCCGCGAGACCGTCTGTTTCCGGATGAACATGTTGAGCTTCCAGGCTATGGAGGTGACTTCTACGAGGACTACTACGGATCGGTCTGAGTTAGTGGTGGTATCACTAGTTTGCACTAGCTGTGTCGTCTATCGCCCCGCGTAACTCGTGGGATATGACCTAGTCTGTACTCTTTCCGGAGATGTAGAAAAATAATGTATAGGAGCTTGGAATGCCTCCGATGAGATGTAATCCTCTTTTCACCGTAAAAGTACTATGTTTGGTCTTGTACTAAACCCTGTATGGTGTGTATGACGATGGAATAAAAGAAGCAGTTTCTGTATCTACCATGTCATACGGATGATCATCTTGCATTCCGAGTTATTTCTTACACTATGAATCCTATGTCGGAATTTTACCATCCTGACTAAATCATTGTCTTGTCTTCCTAGGATGGTCAACACGCGCGCTAACCCTGCTTCTCAAGAGCAGGCCGAAGGCAGTGAAGCCAGGGATGTAAATCTGCCTCATCCTCCTTCACTAGCCGAGGTGATGATGGAAGCTGAGAGAAACAAGCGGGAGACAAACCGTTTGTTGGAGCGTATTGAACAGAATACAGCACACCATCAGAGGGCTAACGTGGTGTCACTCAGTGATTTTATCAAATTGCATCCACCCACGTTCCACCACTCTGTCGAGCCTCTCGACGCTGATGACTGGCTTCGCAGTATCTCTCACAAACTGCGTTCCGCGCTGGTAGCGGAGGCTGACAAGGTCACCTTTGCTGCATATCATCTTGAAGGCCCCGCCAGTCTATGGTGGGAGAATTATGGAGCTATGCGCCCAGCGGGCCATGTCACTACTTGGGCTGAGTTCAGTGAGGCTTTCCGTGAACATCACATTCCGGAGGGTCTCATGGACCGTAAACGTGAAGAATTTTGCAGTTTCACCCAAGGCCGACTTTCTGTGGATGCCTATAGCAGGGAGTTTGGTAATCTCGCCCGATATGCAACTGAGGAAGTGTCTACTGACGCCAAGAAGCAAGCAAGGTTCCGTAAGGGCCTTAGTCCTGAGCTTCGCCGTGACCTCCGTCTGCATGAGTGCACATCTTTTTCGAAACTTGTCAACAAAGCCATCAGTGCTGAAACTGGTCAGACTGACTATGACGCAACACGCAAGCATGGACGTGACATGGGTTCCTCATCCGGTGCTGGTCCTCAGAAGCGCCGCGTGTGGGTACCCAACACCGCCCTGCCACCCAGGTTCACACCGAGGCCATCCTTCCAGGCGCCTCGCCCCGTTCAACAGTCTGCTCCAGCCAAGCCCTATGGGGGTCCAACTAACAATGCTCCTCCACGTACCAGTTCCGTGACTTGTTTCAAGTGTGGGGAATCTGGCCACTATATGCGTGAGTGTCCCCAGACCAACCCCAATCAATCTGCTAAAGCTGTTGGCCGTGGCAAGCCGACAGGAAAAATATTCCACGCCAAGCCGGTCCCCGCTTCACGTGGCCATGTCAATTGTATTTCTGCCGAAGAAGCTCAAGAGGATCCCAACGTCGTTCTCGGTACGCTTCTTGTTAATTGCCACCCGGCATCTGTTCTTTTCGATACAGGAGCCTCTCATTCTTTTATATCTGAAAATTATGCTCGTTTGCATAGTCGCATTCGGTGATATGCCAACCTCTATGGTAATTCAAACTCCGGGATCCAAATGGCAAACTTCTCGAGTAAGCCATGGAAATGAAATCCAAGTCGACAGACTTGTTTTCCTCGCGTCTTTGATAGCCCTTAAATCTTCAGATATTAATATCATTTTGGGTATGGACTGGATGTCGGCTCATCATGCCCAAATTGATTGCTTCTCTAGGACTGTTTAACTCACCCATCCTTCGGGAAAGATAGTTAATGTCTTGACCCGAATAGCCAAGCGACAATTATATTCTCTTAATGCCAGCCCTTTGCCAGACCTTGAGGACGTTCCGGTAGTCCGTGACTTCCCGGATGTCTTTCCAGAGGAATTGCCAGGTGTTCCACCTGACAGGGATGTTGAGTTTGTAATAGACCTCATTCCAGGAACCGTTCCGATTGCTAGAAGACCTTATAAGATGGCACCCCTAGAACTAGCCGAGCTTAAGAAGCAACTCGATGAGTCCTTGAAAAAGGGTTTCATCCGACCTAGCTCATCTCCGTGGGCTTGCCCCGTCCTATTCGTCAAGAAGAAGGATGGTACGGACCGGATGGTTGTAGATTACCGACCTGTCAATTTGGTCACAATCAAGAACAAATATCCACTTCCCAGGATCAACGACCTGTATGATCAGCTCGCTGGATCCTCAGTCTTCTCCAAGATGGATTTGAGGTTGGGCTACCACCAAATCAAAATCAGAAACGGGGACATTCCTAAAACGGCCTTTGTTACTCGTTACGGCCAATACGAGTACACCGTCATGTCCTTCGGATTAACCAACGCTCCAGCCACCTTTTCTCGGTTAATGAACTCAATCTTCATGGAGTATTTGGATAAATTCGTCGTGGTTTATCTCGATGACATACTCATTTACTCCAAGAACGAGGAAGAACATGCCGAACATCTAAGGCTAGTGTTGCAGAAACTTCGAGAGCATCGCCTTTATGCCAAATTCTCTAAATGTGAATTTTGGTTGTCAGAAGTGACCTATCTGGGTCATGTAATATCTGGTAAAGGTATTGCTGTTAACCCTGAGCGAGTTCAAGCCGTCCTTAACTGGACTCCACCTGAATCAGTCAAGCAAGTTCGGAGTTTTCTAGGCTTAGCGAGCTATTGTCGTCGCTTTGTCGAGAACTTCTCCAAGGTTGCTAAACCTCTAACCGAACTCCTCAAGAAAGATAAGAAGTTCGAGTGGACTCCACAATGTGAGCACAGCTTTCAGGAACTGAAAAGACGCCTAACTTCTGCTCCCGTGCTGGTACCGCCAGACTTCTCCAAGGACTTTGTTATCTACTGCGACGCCTCGCGACAAGGACTAGGTTGCATTCTCATGCAAGATCGACACGTAATTGCCTACGCTTCACGACAATTGCACCCACATGAGGAGAATTATCCTACCCATGATCTAGAGCTTGCAGCCGTAGTCTATGCACTTAAGACCTGGCGACATTACCTCCTCGGTAATCGTTGCGAAATATTCACTGATCACCAAAGTCTAAAGTATATTTTCACCCAACCGGATTTGAATCTCAGGCAGAGACGTTGGGTTGAATTGATCACAGACTTCGACTTAGGAATAACCTACACCCCAGGGAAAGCCAACGTCATGGCTGATGCGCTAAGTCGTAAATCTTATTGTAACAACCTGATGTTACAACAAAGTCAACCGCTTCTCCATGAGGAATTTCGGAAGCTTAACCTTCACATCGTTCCTCAAGGTTTTCTTTCCACCTTGGTGGCAAAACCTACCCTTATGGATCAAATTATCAAAGCACAGAAGGTAGATCCGGGAATCTCTCGCATCAAGAGGAACATTCAGAAAGGAATTGCGAATTGTTTCTCCATTAATGATCAAGGAGTCGTATACTTCGGGAATCGATTAGTAGTTCCCAAAGTGCGCAACCTAAGGCGATTAATCCTTAAGGAAGCTCATGAATCTCCTCTCACTATTCATCCCGGTAGTACTAAGATGTATCAGGACCTACGCCAGAGGTTCTGGTGGACTAGGATGAAGAGAGAAATTGCTCAGTATATTGCAAATTGCGACGTCTGTCGTCGTGTAAAAGCAGAGCATCAACGGCCTGCTGGCACCCTTCAACCCTTAGCTATTCCTGAATGGAAATGGGATAAAATTGGTATGGATTTCATTACCGGGTTTCCCAGGACCAAGAGAGGGAATAATGCTATTTTCGTCGTGGTCGATCGTCTTTCCAAAGTAGCCCACTTCTTACCTGTTCGTGAGAGTATAACCGCTAGTCAGCTGGCAGATTTGTACATCTCCCGAATAGTGTCTCTCCATGGTGTCCCTTTGGAAATTAACTCGGATCGAGGAAGTCTTTTCACCTCTCGATTTTGGGAAAGTTTCCAAAATGCTATGGGAACCCGTCTCTCCTTTAGCACCGCTTTCCACCCTCAGTCAAGTGGTCAAGTGGAACGCGTCAACCAAATTCTAGAAGACATGCTTCGAGCCTCTGTTATCTCATTCGGAATGGACTGGGAGAAGTGCCTTCCATTTGCCGAATTCGCTTACAACAACAGCTATCAATCTAGCTTGGGTAAAGCCCCTTTTGAAGTTCTCTATGGACGACGATGTCGAACACCCCTTAACTGGTCAGAGACCAGGGAAAGACAATTCTTTGGCCCGGATATGATTCAGGAAGCAGAAGAACAAGTTCGTATCGTTCGTGAAAAGTTGAAAACAGCCCAATCCCGTCAAAAGAGTCAATATGACCGAAAACATAAGGCTATGACCTTCGAGGTTGACGAGAAGGCTTATCTTCGGCTCACCCCTCTGAAGGGAACCCATCGTTTCGGTATCAAAGGCAAATTGGCTCCTCGTTACATTGGACCTTTTCGCATTCTTGCCAAACGAGGAGAAGTTGCCTACCAGTTGGAACTACCTCCGCACCTCTCCAGAGTTCATGATGTCTTCCACGTTTCTCAACTCAGGCGTTGCTTCTCGGATCCTATCCGTGAAGTGGACCACGAAACGCTTGATCTCCAAGATGATCTTACATATCGAGAGTACCCCATTCGTATCCTCGATCAAGCCGAACGTACCACGCGACGTCATAATATCAAGTTTCTCAAGGTTCAATGGTCGCACCATTCCGAGGATGAAGCAACTTGGGAAAGGGAGGATCGTCTTCGACTCGAGTATCCCGCCTTCTTCCCGGGGAAACCCAAATCTCGGGACGAGATTCTTTTGAGTGGGGGTGAGTTGTCACACCCTAGCTAGTCATGCATTAGAGTGTTGCATCATGTTTACTCTTTCATCAGAAACTTGAAATGGGGATCTGTGAAACCCTCAGAACCATTTTGAAAATGACCCAAATAAAAATTTCTCCAAAAGGGTCCAAGAAAATGCTCATGTTGCTCTCTGAAAATATTGGACAGAGATAAAAATCAAACCAATATTTTTAGTGGCTCATGGACATTTATTTTGGGCATTTGGAATTAATGCATAAATATTTGCATTGGAAATATATTAATTATATATATTAATATATGCCCAAATATTATGCCAATTATAAAAGAGCTCTGAAATAATATAAATAGCTCCTGCAAAAATTGGCATAAGTTAAATAAATGATTTAATATATTATTTAAATCAAAACAAATGTCAGAAATTAAAAAAAGGAAAATATATAACAGGAGGAGCTTACCTGGGCTCCTCCACTGTGCGGCCCAGCCAGCTGGCTGGCCCAGCCAGCAGCCGGCCCAGCCCACCTCCCTCCTCTGTCGTCTTCGTCCCGACAGAGGGAGGGGAGTGTGGCCGGCGCGCGCGCACGGCCACCGCGCCACGCCACCTGCTCGCCTGCTTGCCTGGCCTCCCCTCCTCGCTCGACGCCCTGGACGACGCCACGCCCTTCCCCCCTGCTCTCTCTCACTCTCCCCCGGCTCTCCTCTCCTCTCCCTCGCTCTCTCTCTCTCGCCCGGCCGAACACCACACTCGCCGCCGTTCGCCATAGCCACCGTCTCCGACCACCCCTCGCTCCCCCGACTAGCTCAGGAGCTCCGCCTCGACTCCCTCTTCCTCCCCACCGCTCCACAGCTCCCCGGAAGCCCTGCATCGCCGCCACATCGCCGTTCCTCTCTTCGGGCTCCGACCACCGTCGCCGTCGATTCGCCGTCTCCAGCGCGTCCCCGAGCCCATTTCGACGCCCACTGCAACCGCGGTGAGCTACGCCACCGTTTCCCCCTCTCCTTCCCCTCGTTCCCTCACCGTAGCCACCTCCCCACCACGGCCGAACCTCCGCCGTCGCCGAGCTCGCCGTCGACGCAGCTCCGGTGACCATTTGGTCACCCCGGCGAGTCCAACGAGTTCGCAAGACCCCGTAGAGCATCCCTAGCGCCTCGCTTTGCTCGACTTCGAGCTCCAGCACCGTTCCCGTGCACGACCGAACCCCGGCGGCCGCAGCCGAGCTCGCCGCCGTCGACTCCGGCCACCCCGACCCCAACGGGCCCCGCCAAGAGCTGCGGGTTGGCCTCAGCTCCACTCCGGTGGTCTCCGCGGCCCCTCTGGTGGCCGAAATGACCAAAACCACTTCCGCCGCCGCGTCGGGCTCGTCGGCGACTAAACGCCGGCAGCCAACATCCACTTTGACCACGGGTGGGCCCTGGTTGACTCCCCTGAGTCAATGACAGGTGGGGCCCAGCCCTGTTAATTAAACAGGATTAGTTTTAATTAAGTTTTAATTAAAATAATCACCCTGACATGCGGGACCCACTGTCAGGTTTGACCTGGACCAGTTCCGTTGACCTGCTGACGTCACACTGACGTCAGGCTGACGCAGTAATTGATTTTCTGGATTTAATTTAAATCAGGAAATTCCAGAATATTATTTAAACTTCAAAAATTCATAACTTTTATTCTGTAACTCCAAATTGGACAAATTATATATGAAAAATGATCAGAAAAATCCAATCTATCCATCTGTACTATTTTCATGCATGATCAAACAAGTTAAATTGATGTTTTAAGCAGAACAAGAAAAGGCACTTTAAAAGGCCATATTTGAATTTGGAATTTGAATCTTTGATTCAAATTTGTTCAAACCCTTCTGGCTTTAGTTGCATTAGCCAATACACTCATATTGCCATGTTTCATGCATGCATCATATTGTTGCACATTGTTTGGTGATGCTTGTGTATCGATGCCCTTTGCGACAGGTTCTGTCCCCGAGGAGTACCGTGATTACCCTAACGAAGAACCGTATCAGTGCATCGAACCATCAGGCAAGCAACCAATCATTTGATCATATCGATACAATCCCATGTTCTCGCTCCTGCTCTCTTTTACTGCATTAAGACAACGCGATTCAAACTGCTGTGTGCTACGGTAGTTGAACCCATTTCCTCTGCATGACCTGTCATTGCCACAGTAACTAGATGAAACCCACTAGCATGTGTAGGAGTTGCTTGAGCCATATGTATGTGTTGTTCCTACCTTGCTATGCCTGCTATGCTTAGAGTCGTGTCAGGTCTGGTTCATCGGGGTGATGGGCTGGAGTGAAATGATTATGTCGGTAATGAGAGTGGTGTGGTGAACACGATTTGGTAAAGGTATCGATGAGAGGCCATGTAGGAGTACATGGTGGGTTGTTTCATTGAAGCCGTCCTTAAGCACTGAGATCTGTATGTGTGATTTAAGAATCAGCTACTACCATGCATTGGGCCCGAAACCAATGGACCCTCTCGGCTTCTTATTCACCCTAGTTCTCCGTCCAGGAGTTGCAAGTAGTTTCTGGTGTTTGTAGCCTACTGGAGGCCGTGGACAGCGCTGACCGTAGGGGTGGGCTGTGATGCGGTAGGTACGTGGCCGGGTGTACCGAATACCCGTTAGGTATCTCGGGAACCCTGTTCACATCGTTCGGGGCCGTATGGGAAACCTCGGCCGGACTCCCTGCGGATGGAACCTGAATAGGCGATAAACCTGGACTGGAGGCTTAGGTGATTAGGTAGGTCGTGGCCGACACCCACGTTGGGCTTCCGCTTGAAGGTTGCCGAGTACATGTCGTGTAAACGACGGTAAGTGGTGAGAGCTTGTATGAAGAAGTACCCCCTGCAGGGTTAACATGATCTATTCGAATAGCCGTGTCCGCGGTAAAGGACTACTTGGTTGCCTATACAGTTCATAGATAAGTAAATGGAAACTACTAAAAGCCTCAAGATAAGTGTGAGTGCCGAGGATGGCTCTTCCGTAGGAAGACGGAGGCGGATCCTCGGTAGTGTATTGAAGTGGTGAGTAGTGGACTCGTGTGCGCAAAACCATTTCAGTTGGAGTATCGTAGGATAGCCTAGCCAAGAGTCAAAGCTGGCTTGCTGCAATAACTCCACCAACCCTTCTTGATACTATGCATGTATGTAGGATCTGATGTAAGTCTTGCTGAGTACCTTTGTACTCATGTTGCTATAATCTACATTTTTACAGAAGACGCTGCAACCCCTTCTGATGGGTTCTATGTAGACGTTGACATCAACGAGTAGGCTAAAGACCCAGGTGGTGACCCTGAGCTTGTGAAGGACCACGTAGTATAGCTAGGCTTTCCAAGCCACTTTTATTTTACTAGTTGTCTGTACCCAGACAAGTTATTTCCGCTGCTGGTTTGTATGACTGTATGACTTGTATGTGGGGTCGTGAGACCCGCACCTTTGTGTATGCTATGTATGGCTCCCTGAGCCTTAAATAAAGTACTTGTGTCATAGAGTCATGTTGTGATGCTTCGTTGTATTTACACATATCGAGCATATTGTGTGTATGATTGAAATGCTTGGTATGTGTGGGATCTGACTATCTAGTTGTTTATCTTTAGTAGCCTCTCTTACCGGGAAATGTCTCCTAGTGTTACCGCTGAGCCATGGTAGCTTGCTACTGCTCTGGAACACTTAGGCTGGCCGGCATGTGTCCTTCTTCGTTCCTGTGTCTGTCCCTTCGGGGAAATGTCACGCTTTGAGTACCGGAGTCCTGTTAGCCCGCTACAGCCCGGTTTACTGGAGTCCTGCTAGCCCAGTGCTACAGCCCGGACCCACTTGCTGATGACCGACACGTTCGAAGCTGGGTCATGGATGCCTGTCCCTGTAAGTCTGTGCCACTTTGGGTTTACGACTAGTCATGTCAGCCCGGGCTCTTTATCATATGGATGCTAGCGACACTTTCATATACGCGAGCCAAAAAGCGCAAACGGTCCCGGGAAAAGGTAAGACGACACCCGTGGGGATACCGTGCGTGAGGCCGCAAAGTGATATGAGGTGTTACCAGCTAGATCGATGTGACATCGAGTCGGGGTCCTGACAGCGTTGGTAGCTTTAGTTGCATTAGCCCAACACACTCATATTGCCATGTTTCATGCATGCATCATATTGTTGCACATTGTTTGGTGATGCCTGTGTATCGTTATCCTTTACGACAGGATCTGTCCCCGAGGAGTACCGTGACTACCCTAACGAAGAACCGTATCCGTGCATCGAACCATCAGGCAAGCAACCAACCATTTGATCATATCGATACAATCCCATGTTCTCGCTCCTGCTCTCTTTTACTGCATTAAGACAACGCGATTCAAACTGCTGTGTGCTACGGTAGTTGAACCCATTTCCTCTGCATGACCTGTCATTGCCACAGTAACTAGATGAAACCCACTAGCATGTGTAGGAGTTGATTGAGCCATATGTATGTGTTGTTCCTACCTTGCTATGCCTGCTATGCTTAGAGTCGTGTCAGGTCTGGTTCATCTGGGTGATGGGCTAGAGTGAAATGCTTATGTCGGTAATGAGAGTGGTGTGGTGAACACGTTTTGGTAAAGGTATCGATGAGAGGCCATGTAGGAGTACATGGTGGGTTGTTTCATTGAAGCCGACCTTAAGCACTGAGATCTGTATGTGTGCTTTAAGAATCAGCTACTACCATGCATTGGGCCCGAAACCAATGGACCCTCTCGACTTCTTATTCACCCTAGTTCTCCGTCCAGGAGTTGCAAGTAGTTTCTGGTGTTTGTAGCCTACTGGAGGCCGTGGACAGCGCTGACCGTAGGGGTGGGCTGTGATGCGGTAGGTACGTGGCCGGGTGTACCGAATACCCGTTAGGTATCTCGGGAACCCTGTTCACATCGTTCGGGGCCGTATGGGAAACCTCGGCCGGACTCCCTGCGGATGGAACCTGAATAGGCGATAAACCTGGACTGGAGGCTTAGGTGATTAGGTAGGTCGTGGCCGACACCCACGTTGGGCTTCCGCTTGAAGGTTGCCGAGTACATGTCGTGTAAACGACGGTAAGTGGTGAGAGCGTGTATGAAGAAGTACCCCCTGCAGGGTTAACATGATCTATTCGAATAGCCGTGTCCGCGGTAAAGGACTACTTGGTTGCCTATACAGTTCATAGACAAGTAAATGGAAACTACTAAAAGCCTCAAGATAAGTGTGAGTGCCGAGGATGGCTCTTCCGTAGGAAGACGGAGGCGGATCCTCGGTACTGTATTGAAGTGGTGAGTAGTGGACTCATGTGCGCAAAACCATTTCAGTTGGAGTATCGTAGGATAGCCTAGCCAAGAGTCAAAGCTGGCTTGCTGCAATAACTCCACCAACCCTTCTTGATACTATGCATGTATGTAGGATCTACTGTAAGTCTTGCTGAGTACCTTTGTACTCATGTTGCTATAATCTACATTTTTACAGAAGACGCTGCAACCCCTTCTGATGGGTTCTATGTAGACGTTGACATCAACGAGTAGGCTAAAGACCCAGGTGGTGACCCTGAGCTTGTGAAGGACCACGTAGTATAGCTAGGCTTTCCAAGCCTCTTTTATTTTACTAGTTGTCTGTACTCAGACAAGTTACTTCCGCTGCTGGTTTGTATGACTGTATGACTTGTATGTGGGGTCGTGAGACCCGTACCTTTGTGTATGATATGTATGGCTCACTGAGCCTTAAATAAAGTACTTGTGTCATAGAGTCATGTTGTGATGCTTCGTTGTATTTGCACATATCGAGCATATTGTGTGTATGATTGAAATGCTTGGTATGTGTGGGATCTGACTATCTAGTTGTTTATCTTTAGTAGCCTCTCTTACCGGGAAATGTCTCCTAGTGTTACCGCTGAGCCATGGTAGCTTGCTACTGCTCTGGAACACTTAGGCTGGCCGGCATGTGTCCTTCTTCGTTCCTGTGTCTGTCCCTTCGGGGAAATGTCACGCTTTGAGTACCGGAGTCCTGTTAGCCCGCTACAGCCCGGTTTACCGGAGTCCTGCTAGCCCAGTGCTACAGCCCGGACCCACTTGCTGATGACCGACACGTTCGAAGCTGGGTCATGGATGCCTGTCCCTGTAAGTCTGTGCCACTTTGGGTTTATGACTAGTCATGTCAGCCCAGGCTCCTTATCATATGGATGCTAGCGACACTATCATATACGTGAGCCAAAAGGCGCAAACGGTCCCGGGAAAAGGTAAGACGACACTCGTGGGGATACCGTGCGTGAGGCCGCAAAGTGATATGAGGTGTTACCAGCTAGATCGATGTGACATCGAGTCGGGGTCCTGACATGCAAGCTTCGGTTAGTCCGCTTTTGGCGGACGAAACCTTCCGAATCACCGTACTCATAAGAGTACGGTGTTCTTCATCCATGGAAGCGCCGCGAAGCGCTTCCAGCAGACAATCCGGCACCTCGGGCGCAACAGAAGTCCTTGATGCAGACGGCTCTCCCTCCCTAACGAGGGGATGTCCGCCTGAGTTTGGAACCACTGAAGGTTCCGGGACAGTGTTCGGCTGAGAGCCCGGCCTACCGTGGCTCTCATCGACACGATCCGCGGGGATATTGAACCCCGCGTGTCCGACATCTGGGACCCCGCCTCGAGGCATCTCCAGAGTCACCTCACCCCGCTCTGGGAGCCTCCGGGAAAACACCTCTGTGTCGTCCGCGGGTTGAGGAGTAGTGGCTGTCGGAAGCGAATTCATCTCCGAATCGCTCAGGGACCCGGAGGAAGATACCTCGGGGTGATCCCTGGCCGGACTGCACATATGTTCGACGTTAAACAAAAGCTATAGAGTGAAGTTATAATGGAGTGCGGACACTTATGATCGCATTGGGGGCTTCCCCCTGGGCAGCCACCCCTCCTTGCTGAGAGCGGCCAGTAGTCTGGAAGGGACGCCTTCCCCTTCTTGGACGCCCCAGCCTCCCCTTTCGGGGCGGATTTCCTCTTCTTCTCCCCCAGTGCGGGGAGGTAGAATTTCTTCCTGATTCCCCCCGCCACCGCGGGAGGAATCTGTCTCGTCGTCATTAGACGACAGGGGTATGACGGCCTTACGACGAGGGCCTTTTTCGGCCCCCTGGTCCGCCTCCCCGGGCCCTTCATCCTTTCTAGATGGGGCGTCTTCTTCTTCTTCCTCCTCCTCCCCTTCGTGGGAGGAGTGTGCCACGTCATCCTCGGACAGGGCTTCTGGCATAATCTTTACGCCGGAGACCCTTTCGGGTCCCCGGGGCCTTCTTTTCGGCCTTTTTCTCCGGCACCTTGTACGGTGCCGGGACCAGCATCTCCATTAGGAGAGCATCAGCTGGGCCTTCTGGCAATGGAGCCGGACAGTAAACCTGCTCTGCTGTCTCCACATAATCCTGAACAAATGTGCATGACTACTTAAGGCACTCACATGAATATATGGGGAAGAACCGAATCCGGTGGTAGTCTGAGAACTCACCTCACTAGGAGCCCGCGCGGCATGAAGCCCGTGGTCCTCGGATGTGGGAGGAAGTACTTTGGAGGCCTTGAACAACACCTTCCATGCGCCTTTGTGCGTCATGTCGTAGAGCTTCCGGAGCGTCTGGTGTTCGGCCGGGACAAACTCCCACAGATTGAATGCCCGCCTTTGGCACGGCAGAATCCGGCGAACGAGCATGACCTGGATCACATTAACAAGCTTTATGTTCTTGTACCTCATGCTCTTGATGCAGGTCTGGAGTCTGCTCAGCTCCGTAGATTCGCCCCAGGACAGGCCCTTCCTTTCCCGGGAGGTGAGCCGCATGGGGGCTCCAGATCTGAATTCGGGGGCCGCCGCCTAGTTGGCGTCGCGCAGCTCGGTGATGTAGAACCACCCCGATTGCCATCCTTTTACGATCTCCGCAAAGGAGCCATCCAGCCAGGTGACATTAGGCATCTTGCCCACCATGGCTCCTCCGCACTCTGCTTGCTGGCCGCTTACAATCTTCGGCTTCACGCAGAAGGTTTGTAGCCATAGGCCGAAATGAGGTCGGATGCGGAGGAAGGCCTCGCATACGACGATGAACGCCGAGATGTTGAGGACGAAATTTGGGGCTAGATCATGGAAATCTAGCCCGTAGTAGAACATAAGCCCGCGGACGAAGGGATGAAGTGGGAATCCCAGTCCACAGACAAAGTGGGCAACAAACACGACCCTCTCATGGGGTCCTGGGGTCGGGATGACCTGCCCGGCGTCCAGTAGCCAGTGTGCTATGTCTTCGGCATAGTATCCGGCCGCCCGAAGATTGGTGACGTGCTTCTCCTTGACGGTGGAAGCCACCCACTTGCCTCCTGCTCTGGACATGTTTAGCTGTGTAGAGAAGACTTGGGCTTGGGCGCTGGAGATCGAGGGGGCAAGAGTGGGCAAGGGAGGAAGGAGGCGTGGGTAAAAATGAGGAAATCTTATCCCTTTATAGAGGCGACGAAAGCGGTGCGCCTCCCCACTTGCCCATTGGGAATCGCATGCTTCCCAAGCGCCACAATTGATGGCGTGGTGGGATTACCCATACCCGTATTGATGAGAATCCCATGATAAGGGGACACGATCTCTGCTTTGACAAGACATGTCAAAGAAACCGCCTCGTAATATGCGCTGTAGCTGGTTGTGGGAAAACGGTTCGAATGATGATCTGACCGTAATAACATGTCACGTCATCAGAAAAAGTTGTTAGCAGATTGCATTTGTGAAATATCATTTTCTCTACGGTGGCACATGAAGATCATTTCATGGATCCGGACACGCTTCAAGTGTTCGATAATTACTTTGGAGTATTCGGAGGAGGAACCCGGCTTGCAATGCCGAAGACAATACTGCATGCCGGACTCATCGTCATTGAAGCCTGGTTCAGGGGCTACTGAAGGAGTCCTGGATTAGGGGGTATCCGAACAGCCGGACTGTGTACAGCGCCCGGACTATTGAAGCATGAAGATACAAGACTCAAGACTTCGGCCCGTGTCCGGATGGGACTCTCCTTGGCGTGGAAGGCAAGCTTGGCGATCCAGATATTATATTTCCTTTCTTGTAACCGACTCCATGTAAACCATAGCCCTCTCTGGTGTCTATATAAACCGGAGAGGTTGGTCCTTAGAAGGCCGATCACAATTACAATCATACCATCATAGGCTAGCTCTTAGGGTTTAGCCTCTACGATCTTGTGGTAGATCTACTCTTGTACTACCCATATCATCAATATTAATCAAGCAGGAAGTAGGGTTTTACCTCCATCGAGAGGGCCCGAACCTGGGTAAACATCTGTGTCCCTTGCTTCCTGTTACCATCAGCCTTGACGCACAGATCGGGACCCCCTACCCGAGATCTGCCGGTTTTGACACCAACAATGGGCATCCAAGTTGGGTATAATAAAAACTTTCATATAGAGTGCATTAAATACTATGATAAATTTGATACTTGATAATTGTTTTGAGATATAAAGGTGGTAATATTAGAGTCATGCTAGTTGGGTAATTATGAGATTGAGAAATACTTGTGTTAAAGTTGGCAAGTCATGTAGCATGCATGTATGGTGAACGATGTGTGACAAATTTGAAGCATGGGTTCTTCTTCGATAGCCTTCCTTATGAGTGGAGGTCGGGATCGCGCGATGGTTAACTCCTACCAACCCTTCCCCTAGGAGCATGCGTAGTAGTACTTTGCTTCGAGGGATAATAAACTTTTGCAACAAGTATATGAGTTCTTTATGACTAATGTGAGTCCGTGCATTATACGCACTCTTACCCTTCCGCAATTTGCTAGCCTCTACGGTACCGTGCATTGCCCTTTCTCACCTTGAGAGTTGGTGCAAACTTCGCTGGTGCATCCAAACCCCGTGATACGATAATGCTCTATCACACATAATCCTCCTTATATCTTCCTCAAAACAGCCACCATACCTACTATTATGGCATTTCCATAGCCATTTCGAGATATATTGCCATGCAACTTTCCACCGTTCCGTTTATTATTACACGCTCCATCATTGTCATATTGATTTGCATGATCATGTAGTTGACATCGTATTTGTGGCAAAACCACCTTTATAATTCTTTCATACATGTCGCTCTTGATTCATTACATATCCCGATACACTGCCGGAGACATTCACATAGAGTCATATTTTGTCCTAAGTATTGAGTTGTAATTTTTGAGTTGTAAATAAATAGAAGTGTGATGATTTCCATTATTAGAGCATTGTCCCATGTGAGGAAAGGATGATGGAGACTATGATTCCCCCACAAGTCGGGATGAGACTCCAGATGAAATAAAAAAGAGAAAAAATAAAAAAAGAGGCCAAAGAAGCCCAAATAAAAAAATGAGAGAAAAACAGAGAAGAGACAATGTTAATATCCTTTTTTCACACTTGTGCTTCAAAATAGCACCATGATCTTCATGATAGAGAGTTTCTTATTTTGTCACTTTCATATACTAGTGGAAAATTTTCATTATAGAACTTGGCTTGTATATTCCAGTGATGGGCTTCCTCAAAATGCCATAGGTCTTCGTGAGCAGGCAAGTTGGATGCACACCCACTTAGTTTCATTTTGATGAGCTTTAATATATTTATAGCTCTAGTGCATCCGTTGCATGGAAATCCCTACTCCTCGTATTGACATCAATTGATGGGCATCTCCATAGCCCGTTGATTAGCCGCGTCAATGTGAGACTTTCTCCTTTTTTGTTTTCTCACATAATCCCTATCATCATTCTCTACCCCACCCATAGTGCTATGTCCATGGCTTACGCTCATGTATT
Source organism: Triticum dicoccoides (assembly GCF_002162155.2). Taxonomy (NCBI): domain Eukaryota; kingdom Viridiplantae; phylum Streptophyta; class Magnoliopsida; order Poales; family Poaceae; genus Triticum; species Triticum dicoccoides. Next base: position 116,707,112 of record NC_041387.1, on the reverse strand, counting down.
GCGTGAGGGTTGAAAAGGCTGAAGCACGTTAAAAAGTATGAACCAATTGCTTGGCTGAAACCGGGGTTGTGCATGATGGCAGCATTTTGTGTGATGAAAATGAAGCATGGCCAAACTATATGATTTTGTAGGGATAAGCTTTCTTTGGCTATGTTATTTTGATAAGACATAAACTGCTTGGTTAGCATGCTTGAAGTATTACTATTTTTATGTCAATATTAAACTTTTATCTTGAATCTTTTGGATCTGAACATTCATGCCACAATAAAGAGAATTACATTGAAAATTATGTTAGGTAGCATTCCACATCAAAATTCTGTTTTTATCATTAACCTACTCGAGGACGAGCAGGAATTAAGCTTGGGTATGCTTGATATGTCTCCAACGTATCTATAATTTTTATTGTTCCATGCTATTATATTATCTATTTTGGATGTTTAATGGGCTTTACTATGTACTTTTATATAATTTTTGGGACTAGCCTATTAACCGGAGGCCCAGTGCAAATTGTTGTTTTTTTGCCTATTTTAGTGTTTCACAGAAAAGGAATATCAAACGGAGTCCAAACGGAATGAAACCTTTGGGAGAATCGTTTTTTGAACAAATGCAATCCAGGAGACTTGGAGTGGACGTCAAGGAAGCAACGAGGCGGCCACAAGGTAGGAAGGCGCGCCCAGGGGGGTAGGCGCCCCCCCCCCCCCACCCTCGTGGGCCCCTCGTGGCTCCACCGACCTACTTCTTTCGCCTATATATACTCACATACCCCGAAAACATCCAGTAGCACCACGAAACCCTATTTCCACCGCCGCAACTTCTGTGCCCGTGAGATCCCATCTTGGGTCCTTTTCCGGCGCTCCGCTGGAGGGGGAATCGATCATGGAGGGCTTCTACATCAACACCATAGCCTCTCTGATGATGTGTGAGTAGTTTACCACAGACCGTCAGGTCCATAGTTATTAGCTAGATGGCTTCTTCTCTCTCTTTGATTCTCAATACAAAGTTCTCCTCGATCTTCTTGGACATCTATTCGTTGTAATACTTTTTGTGGTGTGTTTGTCCAGATTCGATGAATTGTGGGATTATGATCAAGATTATCTATGAACAATATTTGATTCTTCTCTGAATTCTTATATGTATGATTTGATATATTTGCAAGTCTTTTCGAATTATAAGTTTGGTTTGGCCTACTAGATTAATCTTTCTTGCAATAGGAGAAGTGCTTAGCTTTGGGTTCAATCTTTTGGTGTCCTTTCCCAGTGACAGCAGGGGCAACAAGGCACGTATTGTATTGTTGCCATCGAGGATAAAAAGATGGGGTTTATATCATATTGCTTGAGTTTATCCCTCTACATCATGTCATCTTGCTTAATGCGTTACTCTGTTCTTATGAATTTATACTCTAGAAGCATGCTGGATAGCGGTCGATGTGTGCAGTAATAGTAGTAGATGCAGAATCGTTTCGATCTACTTGTAACGGACATGATGCCTATATACATGATCATGCCTAGATATTCTCATAACTATGCGCTTTTCTATGAATTGCTTGACAGTAATTTATTCACCCGCCGTAAGATATGCTATCTTGAGAGAAGCCACTAGTGAAACCTATGCCCCCCGGGTCTCTTTTCCGTCATATTATATATCTTTTATTTACATTGCATCTTGTTTACTATTTTGCAATCTTTACTTTCAATCTATACAACAAAAATACCAAAAATATTTATCTTATTATCTCTATCAGATCTCACTTTTGCAAGTGGACATGAAGGGATTGACAACCCCTTTATCTCATTGGTTGCAAGGTTCTTATTTGCTTGTGCAGGTACAAGGCGACTTGCATGTAACCTCCTACTGGATTGATACCTTGGTTCTCAAAAACTAAGGGAAATACTTACGCTACTTTGCTGCATCACCCTTTCCTCTTCAAGGGAAAACCAACACATGCTCAAGAGGTAGCAGGCGCCTTTCAGAGACGAGTGGGCTGTGAGCTAATTAAACGGTCTCCGCTCGTACCGACACGCTGTGGATGCGGTCCCTGGACTGGGACACCACCACATTCCGTGACAACACCGTCTTCAGGAGCACCTGGATCTGCCAAATCCCTTCTCCGGCAGTGGAGACGGAGGGATGTATGGAATTCGCGATCCAACTAGCAACCACCAAATTTTGTAGCAGAGTACTGGGGACTTGATACTTCCGAGGTTGGTCACTCGAGCAAATCCAGCGCTTGTGATGAGTGGAGCTAGGTTGATGGCGCATGCAATCATCCAGCTCCTTCTGAAGCTGCTCGAGGCAGTCATGTTCGGCCAGAGTGGCCAGGCACGCCGACTCCCTGGCCAGGGGCTCAAGAGTCGTCCCAGTGATGGGGGTGTTCAAGAACTGCTCGTTGCTATGGCGAAGCTCCTCGTGCTGCTCCCGAGTGAGAGCTTGAGAGACATGCGGCTTGTGAGCGGGGGAGTGATCATTCTCGCCGCCGCCATTCTCGCCTGAAGTGCCCGCACGTCCATCCTGGGAACCCGTGTACCCCGGGGGCACATGATGCTCAGAGTTGTCCACCATGAGAACTTCAGCGATTGATTCGACGCTCTCGCACTCGGACTCCTCAGAGGAATTTTTGACTAACTCATTGGAGAGGTCGAGGGCAGGCTCGTCGGACTCGAGAGCCTCCACGTGCTCTGTTGCGGCATAAAGGGCCACAACATGCTTGATCCAGCGTTGCAGTCACGAGCGTCTGAAGCGCTTGCGGTGGCGCGCGGTAGGAGGGTGAGCAACCACTCTATACGGAACTGAGGGCTGCCTAAGAAGGTTTCCAAACGAGGAGGCATAGAAATGCGTCGCGCCGCGGACGGGCAGTGCCTCCACATACAGCGGGGCCTCGCGAAGCCACGCCGAGTCTAATGGAAATATGCCCTAGACGCAATAATAAAATGGTTATTATTATACTTCCTTAATCATGAAAAAGGTTTATTATTGATGCTAGAATTGTATTGGCCGGAAAATTAAATACATGTGTGGATACATAAACAAATACCGTGTCCCTGGTAAGCTAGACTATCTCATTGATCAAAGATGGTTAAGGTTTCCTAACCATATACATGAGTTGTCATTTGATAATGGGACCACATCATTAGGAGAATGATGTGATGGACAAGACCCATCCATTAGCTTAGCATATGATCGTTCAGTTTATTGCTACTGCTTTCTTGAATGTCAAATACATGTTCCTTCGACCATGAGATCATGCAACTCCCGGATACTGGAGGAATACCTTGTGCGCTATCAAACATCACAACGTAACTTGGTGATCATAAAGATGCTCTACAGGTATCTCCGAATGTGTTTGTTGAGTTGGCATGGATCGAGATTGGGATTTTTCACTCCGAGTATCACAGTGATATCTCTGGGCCCTCTCGGTAATACACATCATAATAAGCCTGCAAGCAAATGACTAAAGATTTAGTTATGAGATGATGTATTACGAAACGAGCAAAGAGACTTGCCAGTAACGAGATTGAACTAGGTATGAAGATACCGACGACCGAATCTCGGGCAAGTAACATACCGACAGACAAAGAGAATTACGTATGTTGTCATAACGGTTCGACCGATAAAGATCTTCGTAGAATATGTAGGAGCCAATATGGGCATCCAAGTTCCGCTATTGGTTATTGACAAGAGAGGTGTCTCGATCATGTGTACATAGTTCTCGAACCCGTAGGGTCTGCACGCCTAACGTTTGTTGACGGTATAGTGTTATACGATTTTGTGACCGAATGTTGTTCGGAGTCCCGGATGAGATCACAAACATGACAAGAAACTCTGGAATGGTTTGGAGGTAAAGATCGATATATAGAACGATAGTATTTGCACACCGGAAGTATTTTGGGGTGTACTGGGTAGTCATTAGGTCACCGGAAGGGGTTCAGGACACCCCGGGGAGGTCTATGGGCCTAATGGGCCAAGGGGAGATACACAATAGCCCACAAAGGGGCTGGCACACCCCTCTCCCTGGCCGCTGACCCTAGGGAAGGAAAGGGGGGAGGGCTAGACCCTCCCGCCTTCTCCTCCACAAGAGAGAAAGGAGAGGGGGGCGCCACCCTCCCCTGCCTTTCCCGCTCTCCTAGAAAGAAGGGGGCGGATTGGGCCAGGAGCCTAAGTGGTATTCTGCCCCACTTGGGGCGGCTCCTGGCTGCTCCTCCCTCCCCCACCTATATATATGAGGGAGGGGTGCCACACATAACCACGACAAACTCTTAGCCATGTGCGGTGCCCCCTGCACAGTTTTGTCCCTTGGTCATATTTTCGTAGTGCTTAGGCGAAGCCCCACAGAGATAGTTTCACCATCACCGTCACCACACTGTTGTGCTGCTGGAACTGATCCACTATTTCGCCCGTCTTGCTGGATCAAGAAGGCGAGGACATCACCGAGCTGAACGTGTGCTGAACGCGGAGGTGTCGTACGTTCGGTACTCGATCGGTTTGATCGCGAAGAAGTTCGACTACATCAACCGCGTTGTTAAATGCTTCTACTTATGGTCTACGAGGGTACGTAGACACACTCTCCCCTCTCGTTGCTATGCATCTCCATGGATAGATCTTGTGTGTGCGTAGAAATATTTTTGTTTTCCATGCAACGTTCCCCAACAGTGGCATCATGAATCAGGTCTATGCGTAGATGATATGCACGAGTAGAACACAAAGGAGTTATGGGTGGTGATATTCATACTGCTTACCACCAACGTCTTATTTTGATTCGGCGGCATTGTGGGATGAACAGCCCGGACCAACCTTACATGTCCACGCACATGAGACTAGTTCCACCGACTGACATACAACTTGTTTGCATAAAGGTGGTTGGTGGGTGTTTGTTCCTCCTACTTTAGTTGAATCGAATTTGACTACGGTCGGTCCTCGAAGAACGTTAAAACAGCAAACTTGATAATCATCGTTGTGGTATTTGCATAGGTAAGAACGGTTCTTGCTAGTTGCTTGTAGCAGCCACATAAAACTTACAACAACAAAGTAGAGGACGTCTAACTTGTTTTTGCAGGGTATGTTGTGATGTGATCTGGTCAAGACATGATGTGATATACATTGTTGTATGAGATGATCATGTTTTGTAATATCGATAACTGATAGGAGCCTTAGGGTTGTCTTTTAATTATTGTATGACATGCAAGCGCCATGTAATTGCTTTACTTTATCGCTATGCGCTAGCAATAGTTGTAGAATCATTAGTTGGCAAGATGACCCTGATGCAACGGTGGAGATCAAGGTGTCAATCCGGTGGCGATGGAGATCATGCTGATGCTTTGGAGATGGAGATCAAAAGCACAAGATGAAGATGGCCATATCATGTCACATATTTTGATTGCATGTGATGTTTATCATTTATGCATCTTATTTTGCTTAGAATGATGGTAGCATTATAAGATGATCCCTTCACATAATTTCAAGATAAAAGTGTTCTCCCTGAGTATAAACCGTTGCCAAAGTTCGTCGTTTCGAAGCACCTCGTGATGATCGGGTGTGATTGACTCTACGTTCACATACAACGGGTATAAGCCAGTTTTGCACACGCAGGATACTTGGGTTAAACTTGATGAGACTAGCATGTACAGACATGGTCTCGGAACACTGGAGATCGAAAGGTCGAACGTGAGTCATATAGTAGATATGATCAACATAGAGATGTTCACCACTAAAGACTACCCCATCTCACGTGATGATCGGACATGGGTTAGTTGATTTGGATCACGTATCACTTAGACAACTTGAGGGATGTTGATTTAAGTGGGACTTCATTAGTAATTTGATTAATTGAACTAAGATTTATCATGAACATAGTCAAATGTCTTTGCAAATTATGTTGTAGTTCAATAGCTCACAATGTAGCTCCCCTATTTTTAGATACATTCCTAGAGAAAACTAAGTTGAAAGATTATGGTAGCAATAATGCGGACTGGCTCCGTGATCTGAGGATTATCCTTGTTGCTACATAGAAGAATTATGTCCTTGATGCACCGCTAGGTGACAGACCTGCTGTAGAAGCTGATGCAGACGTTATGAACGTTTGGCAAGCTCGATCCCATGACTACTTGATAGTTTAGTGTGCCATGCTTTACGTCTTATAATCGGGGCTCCAAAGACATTTTGAACACCATGGAACATATGAGATGTTCTAAGAGCTGAAATTGGTATTTAAGGCTCATGCCCGTGTTGAGAGGTATGAGACCTCTCACAAGTACTTTTCCTACAAGATGGAGGAGAATAGCTCAGCCAGTGAGCATGTGCTTAGAATGTCTGGGTACTACAATCGCTTGATTCAAGTGGGAGTTAATCTTCTAGATAAGATAGTAATTGACAGAGTTCTCCGGTCACTATCACCAAGCTACTAGAGCTTCGTGATGAATTATAATATGCAAGGGATGACGAAAATGATTCCCAAGCTCTTCGCGATGTTGAAATCGACGGAGGTAGAAATCAAGAAAGAGCATCAAGTGTTGATGGTTAACAAGACCACCAGCTTTAAGAAAGGGCAAGGGAAAGAAAGGGAACTTCAAAAACAACGGCAAGGAAGTTGTAGAATAAACAGAGACTAGTCGAGGGAGAGGTGATGATGTGTGTTGGAAGTGTTTCCAAGATTGATATGACCACCATCGCACAATCCCTCTACCTTCAGGCTTAGTATTGAGCCTAAATAAATGTTATTTGGTGTTTGCATTGAGCATGAACATGATTAGATCATGTTTATTGCAATAGGTTATTCATTTAAGTTAGAGAATAATTGTTATTCTGTTTACATGAATAAAACCTTCTATGGTCATACACCCAATGTAAATGGTTTACTGAATCTCGATCGTAGTGATACACATATTCATAATATTGATGCCAAAAGATGCAAAGTTTATAATGACAGTGCAACACACTTGTGGCACTACCATTTAAGTTATATTGGTGTAAAGCGCATGAACAAACTCCATGCGGCTGGACTTTTGGAATCACTTGATTATGAATCATTTGATACTTGTGAACCATGCCTCATGGGCAAGATGACTAAAACTCTGTTCTCTGGAACAATGGAGCGAGCTAATGACTTATTGGAAATAATACATACCGATGTATGCGGTCTGACGAGTGTTGAAGCATGCGGCGGGTATCATTATTTTCTCACCTTCACAGATGATATAGGCAGGCATGGGTATATCTACTTGATGAAACACAAGTCTGAAATGTTTGAAAAGTTCAAAGAATTTCAGAGTGAAGTGGAGAATCATTGTAACAAGAAAATAAAGTTTCTATGATCTGATCGCGAAGGTGAATATTTGAGTTACAAGTTTGGCCTTCATTTAAAACAAAGTGGAATAGTTTCACAACTCACAACACCTGGAACACCAGAACATAATGGTGTGTCCGAATGTCGTAACCGTACTTTCTTAGATATGGTGCGTTTTATGATGTCTCCTACCGATTTTCCACTATCGTTTTGGGGTTATGCATTATAGACAGCCGCATTCACGTTAAATAGGGCACCATCAAAATCCGTTGAGATGACACCATATGAACTATGGTTTGGCAAGAAACCTAAGCTATCGTTTCCTAGAAGTTTGGGGATGTGATGCTTATGTCAAAAGGCTTCAGCCTGATAAGATCGAAACCAAAGCGGAGAAGTGCATCTTCATGGGATACCCTAAAGAAACTATAGGGTACACCTTCTACCACAGATCCGAAGGCAAGATCTTTGTTGCTAAGAATGGGTCATTTCTAGAGAAGGAGTTTCTCTCGAAAGAAGTGAGTGGGACGAAAGAAGAACTTGATGAGGTAATTGTACCTTCTCTCGAATTTGAAAGTAGCACATCACAGAAAACCATTCCTGTGATGCTTACACCAACTAGAGAGGAAGCTAATGATGATGATCATGAAACTTCGGATCAAGTTACTACTAAACCTCGTAGGTCAACTAGAATGTGTACCACACCAGAGTGGTACGGTAACCCTGTCTTGGAAGTCATGTTGTCAAACAACGGCGAACCTACGCACTATGAAGAATCTATGATGAACCCAGAGTCCGAAAAATGGCTTGAGGCCATGAAATCTGAGATAGGATCCATGTATGATAACAAAGTGTGTACTTTGATGGATTTACCTGATGATCAGCCAGCCATTAAGAATAAATGGATATTTAAGAGGAAGACGGACGCTTATGGTAATATCACTGTCTACAAAGCTCGACTTGTTGTAAAAGGTTTTCGACAAGTTCAAGGGATTGACTATGATACGTCTCCGTCGTATCTATAAATTTTGATTGTTTCATGCCAATATTATTCAACTTTTACATACTTTTGGCAACTTTTTATATGATTTATTTGGACTAACTTACTTATCTAGTGCCTAGTGCCAGTTCATGTTTGTTGCCTGTTTTTGTATCGCAGAAAATCCATATCAAACGAAGTCCAAACGCAATGCACCTCCACAGAGAATTATTTTGGAATATTTTTGATTTTTGGGAGTTGGAATCACCACAAACGAAGTCCCGTAGTGGGCATAACCCACCTGGATCCAACCCCTGAGCCTGGCACGTGGTGGTGGGTTGTGCCCACCTCGTACGTCAGTTGGATCTCTACTTTGGGTGCAAGGAAGCTTATATCAGGAAAAAAATCATGTAAAAAGATCAGCGCAATCGGAGTTACGGATCTCTGGAAATATAAGAAACGGTTTTCGGCCAGATCTGGGGAACACGAAACAGAAGAGGACAGAGAGACAGATCCAATCTCGGAGGGGATCTCGCCCCTGCACATCCATGGAGGCCATGGACCAGAGGGAGAACCCTCCTCCCATCTAGGGGGAAGTCCAAGGAAGAAGAAGAAGGAGGAGGCTCTCTCCTCCTCTCTCCCGGTGGTGCCAGAACTCCGCCGGGTCGTGACGGCGATCTACATCAACAACCTTGCTACCGTCAACACCAACTTTCTCCCCCTCTATGCAGCAGTGTAACACCTCTTCCCCCTGTTGTAATCTCTACTTAAACATGGTGCTCAACTCCATATATTATTTCCCAATGATCTATGGTTATCCTATGATGTTTGAGTAGATCCATTTTGTCCTATGGGTTAATCGTGATCTTGGTTGGTATGATTGTATATTTTATTTATGGTGCTATCCTACGGTGCCTCCGTCTCGCGCAAACATGAGGGGCCTCCGCTGTAAGGATAACAAGATGGGATCTATATCTCCGCAATAGATAAACGGATCCCGTCTACATCATGTCATCATTCTTGTTGCATTACTCCGTTTTCTCATGAACTTAATACACTAGATGCATGTTGGATAGCGGTCAATGTGTGGAGTAATAGTAGTAGATGCAGGCAGGAGTCGGTCTACTAATCTTGGACATGATGCCTATATAATGATCATTGCCTAGATATCGTCGTGATTATTTGAAGTTCTATCAATTGCCCAACAGTAATTGTTTTCCCACCGTTTGCTATTTTTCTCGAGAGAAGCCACTAGCGAAACCTACGGCCCCGGAGTCTCTTTTCATCATATTTTCCTTTGCGATCTATTTTCTCTTGCATTTATTTTCATATCTATTAAACCAAAATTACAAAAATACCTTGCTGCAATTTATTTGTTCCGCGATCTATTTATCATATCTACCACTTTTTACCTCACGTTTTTGCATATCTTGAGGCGCTATACCCGGAAGGGATTGACAAACCCTTTAACACGTCGGGTTGCGAGTATTTGTTAGTTGTGTGCAGGTGTTGTTTATGTGGTGTGAGGAGGTTCTCCTACTGGTTCGATAACCTTGGTCTCATCACCGAGGAAAATACCTACCGTTGCTATACTACATCATCCCTTCCTCTTTGGGGAAATACCGACGTAGTTCTAGTAGACATCAAAATGGCACTTATGACGAGACAGTTTTAATTTGGTAGAGTGATATTCATTGCATCTTTCATATGGTGTCTAGCTTTCATTGCTTCTAATTTGGTGCCTTCTGCTTAGTTTACACATCATAGCTGTGAATATGCAATATTGTCCTTTTTTCTTACACATTCAATTGTCCTATCATGCGGTTGCCTTACATTATAGTGCTCGTCAGCATCCTGCATCAATGAGTTCTGAAAAGCGAATTTTTATTCATTTTTGTTGTGGGTTTGACTTGACAAGGCAACACAATTAAGAAAAAGGAAGGAAAAAATAAGGCAGGGACGGATGGCGGTCTTTTGGCAAAACCGGCATCCCAGGTGCTTTCTCTAGCTTGGCAGTGTGATATTGTCTTACATGTTGCATACAGTGTCTCACTTGTATTGCTTGTAATTTTATTAAATTATTTCTTCTTAGTTTACACAAATAGTTGTGAATATGCCATGTTGTCCTATTTTTCGTACATATTCCATCTTCATATCATACATGTTCCTGTTTCTAGAACATACAATATATGTCTATCCCACCATGTTCTTACATCAAAGTACTATTGTTGTGTAACCTGCAACAATCACTTTTCACAAGACATCTTTAAGTTGGGAGTCTGATATAGTTTACATCTCGCATTATTTTCTAGCTTGTGCTACTAATTTGCTAAAATGGCACTAATGACGAGACAGTCTTAACTTGGTAGAGTGATATTCATTGCGTCTTACATATGGTGTATAGCTTTCATTGCTTCTAATTTATTGAAATGCCTTCTGCTTAGTTTACACATCATAAGCTATGAATATGCAATGCTGTGAATATGCAATGGCACTAATGACGAGAGACCTTTAACTTGGTAGTGTGATGTTGTTTGCATCTTGCATATGATTTATTTCTTGTACTGCTTCACATTTGTTTAAACGCCAGTTATGACGAGACACTGTTAACTTGGCAGAGCGATATTTGTAGAATCTTTCATATGGTGTCTACCTTCCATTGCATTGCTTCTAATTTATTGAAATGCTTTTTGCTTAGTTTACTCATCATAGTTATGATTATCTCATTACATCTTGTTTTTCGTACATATTACATCCTCCTATCATGTGGTTGTCTAACAATAAAGTTCAGTTCGTCTGTATCACGCATCAATTTGTTCTGAAGAACTAAATTTTTATTCCTTTTTCTTGTCGGCTTGACTTAACATGGCACAGAGAAAGAGGAAGGAACACAGAATGACAGGGGATGGTGTTAGTACTAAGGACACACAGAAACGAAAGCGGCCGAATAATGCAGATTCTGCTGGTACTGATGGTGCAATAGAAGGTCAAACTCCAGCGGAAAATTGTACAAACGCGGTATCCCCTTCTACATGAGCTGCAAAACAAGCCAAACAGAAACAAATAGCTGCCACCAAACAAGCAGAGACAGCCCTAGTTGTTGCAACACCTTCCGCAGTACCACCAGTTGCACGAGTTACTCGTTCGTCAACTGAGCTAGCAGCACCTTCCCAAGCTCCCTAGCCACCTGACACTACTTCCCAACACTCTTGACACAAGATGAGTTGGCAAGATCAGATGAACCTTGTGAGCTTCAATAGCTAGAAGGTAGTTGCTGGAGTCAAGTTATAGTTGCATGCTTCTTTATATGTAGTCTCACAGTTTGATGTACACTAACACTTCCTATGTTCGTTCTTGGACTAGCACCTAGGCGCAAGAGGAAACAAAAATCAGGGATAATGCTCAATAGGTTAACTAAATCTAGAGGAGGAAGAATGGAGATCTGTTTTGAGGTAGGCTTAAAAAGGCCACGTGATGCTATAGAGTCAGCCAAGTTAGTATCAGAGGCAGCGGTTGCCGTTAGGTGTCATGCACGTATCCTCCCAACATGGATTCAGTACAGGAATGAGAAAGACGAAACCCAGTTCAACACCTTCCTCGACCATTTATCTGTAAGTATGGTTATGTATGGAAACTAGTAATATCATCTTGCTCTGTCCCATACTTTCTAGGTTGCTGATAATGAGACTTCCATAATTTTCAACAGATGAGGTTCAAGTTGAATAACCAAGATGATGCAACCAGACAAGCTTGCACACATGTTTTCAAGTCTACTCTGCGATGGTATCGGTATAACTTGAGGAAAACTCACTTTGAAGGCAAGGCTAACAGTGAACTTGCCCAAACATCTCTAGTGGAAAATATATCGGATGAAAACTGGAGAGGCCTCGTTGAACACGGGTCTAATCCAAAGTATCAAGTATGTCATATGTATGTGATCAGATCACATGTTGAACTCCTATTTACGCATGTGACTCACAAATCTATCTTCTTGTAGGTCAACTGTTCGAAGAACAAGGCCAACCGTACGAAAGTGAAATTCCAACAAACAGGATCTTGTAGCTATATTGCACACTGCGAGGCTCTTGTAATTAGCTGTTGTTTCACTCTTTTCGTTGTGCCATATTATCTGATCTATATTGACTTGTTCCAAATGCAGAGGAAAACCCGCAAGGACGAAAAAGTACCTGAACCAAATGTTGTGGATATCTTCAAGGACTGTCACACCAGCAAGACGAAGGGCATGACTACACCAGTCAAAGCCATTGTTGTAAGTCCTTAATCCTCATGCCTTTTAACTACTACTTAATCTGACTCGTGCATTGAACTGCATGGTTTACAGTCAATGTCTATTACTCTTTCAATTTTATACACAATTGTATTAGCGTATCATTGCACCTTACAAGGTTTAAAAGAGAGGAGTGATGTTCCTTTGATCTTGATCTGTAATCTATTTTCGTGCTGGACTTGCCCACACAATGTTACAATTGCCTGCTTGTCTGTTCTCAGTTGTTTTGTGATATGAATGATGCCATACTATGCTTACAGTATTATAAACTTTCTTTCTTTATATGTAGCTATCAATCCAACGTGAAGAAATACACAATACATTAGCCATGGTACATAGCCATATGTTTGGAACCTGGTTTTATTATGTACTTTGCAGTAAAATACAACTAATATTTTACACGGATTCACCAGAATAAGTTTTGTATATAGAACAAAGCTATTTTGTTTGGTTTTGTTGCCTCCTTAATATCTTTTGTTCTCGTAGTACTAATGTAAAAACTCAACTTTTCAGCAAGCTATGGAAAAATGGTGGAACCGCCACCTTCTGAAGGTGACGAAGCAACTATAACTGCAATGTCACCTCTTGCTGCAATGGGTCAGTATCTGTCCACTAAAAGTGCCAAAAGTACGTTCATGCGTAATATTGGGTTGGTTGTTAAGGCAATCTTGTCCAAACTGCCTCATGATCAAGATATGAAAGCTCAAACAATGTTATATTTGTGCTCCAGACACAAGTCCATTCCCTAACAGAGACCCTTTGTGAAACAAGGACAACCATTGCTCGATGTCGTCAAGATATGCATGGTTTTGAAACCAGACTATCAGACATTTGCTATGTTGTTCAGGAGCCTAGGAGAAATGAAGGCAAAGTTTATGGTGCTCCATCGGACAATACATCATGAAAATGTATCAGTCAGGTCAAATGAACTGAGCTTCTGAACTTCTCGTGGTGCATTCATCTGCCACACTGTTAACTTTTATGCCAACCTTCCTTTTGTTTTATGGTTGTAATTTGTTTTGTTGTGATACAAAATTTGTTCTTAACATGCAGCCACCGGCTGAAGAAAACAACAAGCCATTTTGTATAGTGTAGGGTATTCCCTATATTTGCACTGGTGGCGAACTTTGATGCCCAGTGGATGTAATCTGTGCAATCGCCTTAATAGCCCAGCTTTAGTTTTGGGCTTATTTATTTCCTAGTCTTCTTTTTCCCTGGTTTGCTAGTGGCCGCAACAACCATGGGCCATATACGGACCGTGGTAACCTTGAGCCTACTACAGGTCGTAGGATAAATGGGCCTCCAACGGGCCGTAGAATCGGTGGGCCTCGAGCCGTCGGATAAATTGGTCCACATGGGCTGTAAATGGGCGTAATTGGTATCGGGCTAGCACGGTAATGGGTCGTTAATAGGCCGGAAGACAGCAAAGGCTTAATTCTGTCATAGGCATAACGGCTCGTTAATGGGCCAGAATATAGGACGGACTACAAATGGCGCAACGGGTTAATAGGCCACAAATAGGACGATTCTAACCATGGGCCGAATTTGGCCCATTAGGGTGCTACCTCTTGAGCACTGTGTTGGTTTTCCCTTAAAGAGGAAAGGGTGATGCAACAAAGTCGCGTAAGTATTTCCCTCAGTTTTGAGAACCAAGGTATCAATCCAGTAGGAGGCTCCTCAAAAGTCCCACGCACCTACACAAACAAACAAGAACCTCGCAACCAACGCGATAAAGGGGTTGTCAATCCCTTCACGGTAACTTACAAAAGTGAGATCCGATAGAGATAATAATATAAGATAAATATTTTTGGTATTTTTATGATATAGATTGGAAAATAAAAGTAGATGGAAAACTTATATGATAAAAGATAGACCCGGGGGCCATAGGTTTCACTAGTGGCTTCTCTCAAGATAGCATAAGTATTACGGTGGGTGAACAAATTATTGTCGAGCAATTGACAGAAAAGTGCATAGTTATGAGAATATCTAGGCATGATCATGTATATAGGCATCACGTTTGTGACAAGTAGACCGACTCCTGCCTGTATCTACTACTATTACTCCACACATAGACTGACTCCTGCCTGCATCTAGAGTATTAAGTTCATGAAGAACAGAGTAACGCATTAAGAAAGATGACATGATGTAGAGGGATAAACTCAAGCAATATGATATAAACCCCATCTTTTTATCCTCGATGGCAACAATACAATACATGCCTTGCTGCCCCTGCTGTCATTGGGAAAGGACACCTCAAGATTGAACCCAAAGCTAAGCACTTCTCCTATTGCAAGAAAGATCAATCTAGTAGGCCAAACCAAACTGATAATTTGAATAGACTTGCAAAGATAACCAATAATACATAAAAGAATTCAGAGGAGATTCAAATATTTCTCATAGATAAACTTGATCATAAACCCACAATTCATCGGATCTCAACAAACACACTGCAAAAAGAGTTACATCGAATAGATCTCCAAGAAGATCGAGGAGAACTTTGTATTGAGATTCAAAGAGAGAGAAGAAGCCATCTAGCTAATAACTATGGACCCGAAGGTCTGTGGTAAACTACTCACAACTCATCGGAGAGGCCTTGGAGATGATGTAGAGGCCCTCCATGGTCTATTACCCCTCCGACGGAGCGTCGGCGAAGGCTCCAAGATGGGATCTCACGGATACAGAAGGTTGCGGCGGTGGAAATAGTTTTTCGTGGTGCTCCTGGATGTTTTAGAGTACGTGGATATATATAGGAGGAAGAAGTATGTCGGTTGAGCCATGAGGGTGGGGGGTGCGCCCACCCCCTTAGGGCGCGCCCGGCACCCTCATGGCCGCCTCGTTCGCCACTTGACATCCACTCCAAGTCTCCTGGATTGCGTTTGTTCCAAAAAGATCGCTCCCGAAGGTTTCATTCCTTTTGGACTCCGTTTGATATTCCTTTTCTTCGAAACACTGAAATAGGCAAAAAAACACAGGAATTCGGGCTGGGCCTCCGGTTAGTAGGTTAGTCCCAAAAATGATATAAAAGTGTAAAGTAAAGCCCATAAACATCCAAAACTTGTAATATAATAGCATGGAACAATCAAAAATTATAGATACGTTGGAGATGTATCATAGGGGAACAGGCCAGTAACGGGACAGAAGTAAGCGAGGGCCAAAAAGGATCCCAAGAACGTATGGGCCGTCAGTAGGCCGAAAGCTAACATGGGCTAGAAATGTCCCACAAAAATCATGCACCGTTAATGGGTACAAAGAAATTTACTGTTCATTATGGGCCAGAGTTACCGTGGGCCACTGAAGGGCCTAAAGATACGGAAGGCCTCATATGGGTCGAAAGACGTCGTGGGTCATACATGGGCCGAAAGTGAAACGGGTTGGTCTTATATTCGATGGCCCACATGACGCTGTTGGGCCGATTTCGGGAAGGCCCTAACGGGCTGTGAGTTATCGGGTCGTAAAATGGGTTATATGCGAACATACCGTTAACAGGCTTTTCATGGGTCGGCCCGCTAAATTTTTACCAAGTCAAACAGGTCGGCCTTTGTAAGCTAAATGGGCCAGTGTTGGCCTTCGCACATGTCGACATATCATAGGCGCCTATCTGACCTAATGACGAGCTGACACGTGTTTCCTTCGGCCAATGAGAATTTTACACATGGAAAATCACCATTGATCCAGGCTCTTAACGGGTTATGAGATAAAAAAACCGGACCCGTTAGCTTAACGACGACCCGTTACGGTGGATGCCACATGTCGGTCACCCTTGACGAAAGCACTTCTATGACGCGTGATTTATCGTCATGGAAGTGAACACTTCTGTGATGATAATTTTGGTAATGTCATGGAACACTTCTACGACAGCACATGTATGACTATCTTGATTCTTTCATAAAATCGTCATGGATGTACATGCATGACAAAAAAAGTGACCTACTGTGACAAACACGTATCATCACGGAAGTGTATTTTTTTGTAGTGATGGCTAAGAGATTGTTGTGGTTATGTGTGGCGCCCCCTCCCTCATATATATAGGTAGGGGGGGACGAGCAGCCAGGAGGAGCCCCAAGTGGGGCCGAATCCCACTTGGGCTCCTGCCCCAAGCCGCGCCCCCTTCCTTTCTAGGAGAGCGGGGAAAGGCAGGGGAGGGTGCCCCCTTTCCTTTATCCCTTCTGGAGGGGAAGGCAGGAGGGACTAGCCCTCCACCTTTGCTTCCCTAGGGCCGGCGGCCAGGGAGAGGGGTGCGCCAGCCCCTTTGTGGGGTGGTGTGTCTCTCCCCTTGGCCCATGATACGTCTCCAACAAATCTATAATTTTTTATTGATCCATGCTATTATATTATCATTCTTGGATGTTTTACAATCATTTTATAGTCATTTTATATCATTTTTTGGTACTAACCTATTGACATAGTGCCTAGTGCCAGTGGCTGTTTTCTGCCTGTTTTTTACACCACAGGAAATCAATACCAAACGTAGTCCAAACGCAGCGAAACTTTTTGTGGAATTTTTATGGACCACAAAACACCCAATGGGCTGGAGAAGCACCTTGGGGGTGCCCCGAGGGGGGCACAACCTACCAGGGTGCGCCTGGGCCCCCAGGCGTGCCCAGGTGGGTTATGCCCACCTCGGTGGCCTCCCGCACCGCCTCTTTGCTCTATAAATACCCCAATATTCCAGGAACCCTAGGGGAGTCGAATAAATTCTATTCCAGCCGCCGCAAGTTCCAGAACCACCAGATCCAATCTAGACACCATCACGGAGGGGTTCATCATCCTCATTGGTGCCTCTCCGATGATGCATGAGTAGTTCATTGTAGACCTACGAGTCTGTAGTTAGTAGCTAGATGGCTTCCTCTCTCTCTTTTGATTCTCAATACAATGGTCTCTTAGAGATCCATATGATGTAACTCTTTTGCGGTGTGTTTGTTGGGATCCGATGAACTTTGAGTTTATGATCAGATCTATGTTTTTATCCACAAAAGTTATTTGAGTCTTCTTTGATCTCTTATATGCATGATTGCTTATAGCCTCGTATTTCTTCTCCGATATTTGGGTTTTGTTTGGCCAACTTGATCTATTTATCTTGCAATGGGAAGAGGTGCTTTGTGATGGGTTCGATCTTACGGTGCTTGATCCCAGTGATAGAAGGGGAACTGACACGTACGTATTGGTGCTATTAAGGATAACAAGATGGGGTCTATTTCTACATAAATATATCTTGTCTACATCATGTCATCATTCTTATTGCATTACTCCATTTCTCCATGAACTTAATACACTAGATGCATGCTGGATAGCGGTTGATGTGTGGAGTAATAGTAGTAGATGCAGGCAGGAGTCGGTCTACTAATCATGGACGTGATGCCTATATAATGATCATTGCCTGGATATCGTCATGATTATTTGAAGTTCTATCAACTTCTGAACAATAATTCGTTTACCCACCGTTTACTATTTTTTCTCGAGAGAAGCCACTAGTGAAATCTACGACCCCCGGGTCTCTTCTTATTATATTTGCCTGCGCAATCTATTTTTATTTGCTTTTATTTTTAGATCTATTAAACCAAAAATACAAAAATACCTTGCTGAATTTTATGTGCTTTTATTTGCATTTCTGCCCCTAACTCGAACCACCTACTCAGATTTGCCCCTAATTTTAAAGCATGCTCAAATTTACCCCTCTGCCGTTAAGTCACTACTCAGAAATGCCCTTTTGTCCAGTCAAAGGCCTATGACCGTCAGAGGCCCATGTGTACTGTCGCAGACGGGAAGTGCTACAGTATTGGACGGAAAGTGCTATAGTATTGTACGGAAGGGCATTTCTGAGTAGTGACTTAACGGCGGAGGGGTAAATTTGAGCATGCTTCAAAATTAAGGGCAAATCTGAGTACTGTGTTCGAGTTAGGGGCACAGATGTAAATGTCCCTATTTTTATCCCGTCTACTTGCCAATTTCTGGCGCCGTTACCCGAAAGGGATTGACAACCCATTTAATACATCAGGTTGCGTGGTTCTCCTAGTGGTTCGATAACTTTGGTCTCATCACTAAGGGAAATACCTATCGTAGCTGTGCTGCATCTTCCCTTCCTCTTTTGGGAAATACCGACGTAGTTCAAGCCGCATCAAAATGAATTTCTGGCGCCGTTTCTAGGGAGAGATCAGCAACATCTAATAGGTTCCTAATCACAAATCTCATCTCCCTGCAATTTAAATTATTTGCCATTTGCCTCTCGTTTTCCTCTCCCCCACTTCACAAAAAATTGTTGTTTTATTTGCCCTCTTTTTCGTTCGACGTTTTCTCGTCAAATCTATCTTTTTGCTTGCAATCATGAGTGATTTCGGTATGGCAGAAACAGATTAAGGCCTAACTCCTAAAATTGGACGATCTGGCAATCTGGATTGTAAGTGCATCTAGTGCCACCCCTAGTTGGTTTTGGAGTATTGACGACAAAGTTGGTTGAGGGACTAATGCGTTTGTGAGAATTGCAGGATAACACAGGTAGTGTCCCTCATTGATTCGGTTTACCTACCGGAGATGACCCCTAAAAATGTATGAAGACATTGAACTACATTGCTTGACTCCCTAACCAGACGTACAGTTGTCACAGCAATTGGAACTGGTCCAACAAATCCTGTGTCTTCAACAAGTGACTGGTTCTATCTCTTCCCTCCTTTACTTTGAGTTTGTCTTCGTGAAGTCATTGCCTATCTGTCTTATCTGTTTGACTTCATTGCTTGACTACTATTGTTGATTGGCTTCATACTATCTTCCATCCTGATCCTACTACCTAGCTGCTATTAGTCTTCGTACGTTGACACTATTGCATACTTGACTATGGCTTGCTTGTTGTAGTGTATCTTCTGATGCATATCAATTGGGTCATTTCTATTGTTTGTCTTCGAAACTTCCATGTTTTGAAGACTTAGATAAAAATCGCCTATTCACCCCCCCTCTAGTCGATAACTAGCACTTTCAATTGGTATCAAAGCAAGGTACTCCCTTGTTCTGTGTGATTCGGTTTAACCACCTGGAGTTTAGCTATGTCGACTGCAGGGATAATCAAAGTCTCCGCTGCTTGCCCCGTGTTCGATGGAACAGAATATCCCTACTGGAAGAATAAGATGCGCATGCATCTTGAAGCCATTGATGTCGACCTCTGGTATGTCGTCAACAATGGCGTTCCCAAAACTGGTGAAGGTGTCACCCCTACTGATGTCAAGAAGTTCATTCAACTGGACTCGATTGCAAAGAACATCATCTGTGGTCATATGACCAAAGGACAGTATGGTCGTGTGAGTGCTCTGGAAACGTCAAAGCTAGTCTAGGACTGGTTGTCCCAGGTCAATGAAGGCGTCTCTACACAGAGAGACCAGAGGATCAGTGTTCTTCGCAATCTCTTCAATCGCTTCAAGAGAAACGACAATGAAAATGTCCAGCTCACGTTTGATCGCCTCACCGACATCACAAATGAGCTTCAGGCTCTCGGCGCCACTGAGATCACCAAGCATGAAATTGTCAAGACACTGTTGAGATCTCTTGACACCTCCTTTGACACCCTTGCCCTCGTGATACAAGAACGTCCTGACTTCAAGACACTCGATCCATCTGATATACTTGAGAGGCTTAACACACATGAGTTCCAGCTTTCTGAGAAAAGAGATATCTATGGCCCCAACTATGGCCGAACTCGTGCTTTGAAGGCAAAAGTTGTTTCCTCATCTGAAGAAGAAGAATCTGACTGCGGTTCTGACGATCCTTAAGACATTGGAAGGAGGTTGCTATGCTTGTGAAGAAGTTCCAGAAATTCACCAAGAAGAAGGGCTTCAAAAAGTCTTCACGATCCAGTTCAAGAAATGATGAAGCTTCCACTCAAGAAAACAAGAAGAGAACATGTCACAAGTGTAAGAAGCCTGGGCACGACATCTCTGAGTGTCCTCAGTGGGACAACGAGAAGAAGAAGAAGAAGAGCAAGGAATATGACTCTGATGACAAGAAGAAGAAGAAATCATCAAAGTCTTCTTCCAAGTCCACATCAAAATCCTCATCTCATAAGAAGAGCTCATCTGGCAAGGCTCATGCTTTTGTTGGCAAGGAAATGGATTCAGAGGAGGAGTCTGCTTCTGAGGAGGCAGAGGTGGAATCTGAAGCTGAGTCCGACTCTGGCATTGCAAGTCTGGCTCTGGCCACAGCCTACATCGCGAACTCCATCTTCAACACTGAAGACAATGACTCCCACACCAACGCTGATGATGACAAGGACGATCCTGCTCCCACCTACCGCTTCATGGCATGCGGTGCCAAGGTAAAATCGCGCGCTGCTTACTTTCAAACATCAAGTGAAGATGACTCTGATTGTGAATCTAAACCCAGCTAAAAAACACTTGCTAAAATTGCTACTGAACAACAAAGGGCTATGGAACATACTCAAAAACTGTTAGACAAAAGCAATGACCTATTGGACGCGGAAATGACACATTCACAGTCCTTAGTTGAAGACATAAAAAATCTTCATGCTAAGTATCAAGAACTTGAAAGTCTTCATGAGACGCTCTCAACCACTTATGAAAAGCTCTCCTATGATTATCTTCAAAGGAAGCAAGAGCTTGAGAAACTGAAAGCGACTCATGAAGATCTTCAAAAAGAGAATGAGTCATTTCGTGCTCAACAGATCAGTCCCGCTCAGGACGAATTTGAACCACGATGTCTAAAATGCATTGAGTGTGATAATGCTACTTCTGTTGCTGAATGTTCCACTGCTGCTACTGTTGCTCTGTCTTCAACTTCTATTGTGGTAACTAACCCCTCATCTGAGGATACCACTACTATTGCTGATGAAAATGCTAGGTTGAAGACATTGCTTGAAACAGGGATGTATAAAAGTCTGAAAGGGCATCAGACACTTTGTGATGTCCTCAAAAAGCAGATTATGAACCGAACCCCTAGGAAAGAGGGTGTTGGGTTCGAGAGGAAAATGAATGCTGATGGTTCCTACTGGAAGCCTGAGCAGTATCCCAAAACCACATGGGTTGCTGCAAAGGAACCTTCAGTGGATCCATCCACTTTATCTGGATTTACCTGTGCTAATCCTATTATCATTGATGAATCCTTTGATGCAAACTATAAACTGTTCAAAAATCAGAATGGTGAAGTGTTTGCCAGGTATATTGGTACTAACTGCAGGAATGGACCTCCTATGAAGAAGATCTGGGTTCCCAAAAGCTGCCTTGAGAATCTTCCAGTGAATGACATCATGACACCACCAGGGAAGAAGACAAACCCCAGACCAAAGGCATCATATGGTCCAACGGCTTCATACGAACACAAGACTCACTTGAGTCACCCTAACGCCAATGTTTTGCAGGGAAATCATACTCAGACTCATGAATATGAGCATGTGTCTTCAAACCGCTATGTTCATAGAACTAAGAACTTTTCTGCTTATTCACATGAGTATCATTCATCTCCTGCAAGGCTATTTGCTAGGGCTTCAAAGCCGAAATTCTCAGATGCTGCACTTAGACTCATTACTTCTAAGCCACCTGGGTGGTGAAGAAGAATTAACTCTCTTTTGCAGAATGTGGTCTCCAGCCAGTAATCAAAGGCGTCCGATATAATTGCTGGGGACCTAAAACACAAAGGGACGCATGATAAAATGACTTACTATGTATTCCACATATGAATCGCTTACCTGTCATACTGTGTGCTAAGTTTCATCTATGTTGTGATAATCCAAATGTGCATCAAATGCTTATGCTTCACAACATACCTTGTGAAGCCTATCCTCCTAACTGCACTATAGGGCATGTCACCAAAAGCTTCAGAATGTATTATTGATAGCGGATGCACTAATCATATGACTGGTGATTGAAGTATTCTCATGGACTCAACCTTACGTCCATACGACAAGAGTCAAATCACATTTGCTGACACTGGTAAAGGCAAGGTATTGGGTCTAGGTAGAGTTGCAATCTCAAAGGATCAACACATGGATAAAGTGATGCTTGTTGAATCCCTTGGACTCAACTTAATGTCTGTCTCAATGCTTTGTGACTTAAACATGATTGTGATATTTGGAAAATATCGTTGCCTTGTACTATGGAATCTGACAAGTCTCTAGTCTTTGAAGGGCATAGGAAAGGTGATCTATACATGGTAGATTTCTCAGCAGGTCCACAGCTTGCCGTATGTCTTCTTGCAAAAGCTTCAGAATGCTGGCTCTGGCATCGAAGGCTGGGGCATGCTGGCATGAGGAACTTGCACACTCTCGTAAAGAAGAAGCATGTCATAGGCATTGAAGGTGTCAAGTTTAAGAAAGATCATTTGTGTGGTGCTTGCGAAGCTGGGAAGATGACAAGGGCCAAGCACCCCTCGAAGACAATCATGACAACATCTCAACCCTTCGAGCTGCTACACATGGATTTATTTGGACCTACTCACTACTCCACCCTCACAACAACGGCGTGTCTCTATGGCTTCGTCATTGTTGATGACTACTCAAGATATACATGGGTGCACATAATTCTCTACAAGACTGAAGTACAAGGTGTCTTCAAACGATTCGCCAATTGAGCAATGAACAATTATGGCGTCAAGATCAAGCACATCAGAAGTGATAACGGCACTGAATTCAAGAACACCGGCCTTGATCTTTATCTGGATACAATGAGAATCACTCATGAATTTTCTGCTCCTTACACACCTCAGCAAAATGGCATTGTTGAGCGCAAGAACAGAACCCTCATTGAGATGGCTCGAACAATGCTCGACGAGTACAAGACACCAAGAAAGTTCTGGCCTGAAGCTATTGATAATGCATGTCACATCATCAACCGTGTTTACATCCAGAAGCTTCTGGGCAAAACATCCTATGAGCTCCTTACTGGCGAGAAGCCAAATGTCGGTTACTTCAGAGTCTTTGGTGCTAGGTGCTGGATCAAGGATCCCCATCACAAGTCAAAATTTGAACCCAAAGCTCATGAAGGCTTCATGCTTGGCTATGGAAAGGATTCACACTCCTACAGAGTATTCAACCTCTTCCACTACAAAATCGTTGAAACAGTGGATGTGCGATTTGATGAAACCAATGGTTCACAACGAGAGCTCCTGCCAAGCACACTAGATGAAGCTCCTTCCAGTGAATCTATCAAGCTGATGGGAACTGGTGAAATCATGCCTTCTGAAGCACAGCCTGAAGAGGAACTTATCATCTCTGCACCAAATCAACCTGAAGACAATGCTCAGACCGAAGACAATCCTCCCAATGATGACAATGATCAGCAAGAGCAAAGTCTTCGTCCTGTTCATCCTCGAGTTGCAAATGAAGTGCAAATCGAGAAGATAATTGACAGCATCAATGCGTCGGGTCCGCTTACTCGCTCAAGAGCAACACAGTTAGCAAACTTCTGTGGGCACTTTTCATTTGTGTCAATATCAGAACCCAAGAAAGTTGCTGAAGCTTTTATGGAACCTGAATGGATTCAAGCCATGCAAGAAGAACTTCAACAGTTCGAGCTGAATAATGTTTGGGAACTTGTCAAGCGACCTGACCCTCGCAAGCATTACATTATTGGAACGAAATGGATATATCGAAACAAGCAAGATGAGCATGGTCAAGTCGTCAGAAACAAAGCATGTCTTGTGGCTCAAGGATATACTCAAGTTGAAGGAATTGACTTCGATGAAACATTTGCTCATGTTGCTAGGCTTGAAGCTATTCACATACTGCTAGCCTATGCGAATCACCACAACATCCTGCTATATCAAATGGATGTGAAAAGTGCTTTCCTCAATGGCAAGATTGAAGAAGAAGTGTATGTTGCTCAACCACCTGGCTTTGAAGATCCAAAACATCCTGATATGGTGTACAAACTCAACAAAGCACTGTATGGCCTCAAACAAGCTCTTCGCGCTTGGTATGATACAATCAAAGACTTCCTGAAGAGCAAAGGCTTCAAACCAGGATCCCTAGATCCCACACTCTTCACGAAGACATATGGTGGTGAACTGTTTGTGTGCCAAATATATGTGGATGACATAATCTTCGGCTGCACCAACCAGAAGTATAGTGATGAGTTTGGATACATGATGCAAGAGCAATATCAGATGTCCATGATGGGAGAACTGAAGTTCTTCCTTGGTCTTCAAATTCCTCAGCAAAGCAATGGCATCTTCATATCTCAAGAAAAGTACCTCAAAGATTGTCTAAAGAAGTTTGGAATGGAAGACTGCAAAGGTTATACGACGCCAATGCTAGCCAAACACCACCTTGGTCCCGACGACAATGGTAAAGAGTTCGATCAAAAGGTATACCGCTCCATGATTGGTTCTTTACTTTATCTATGTGCATCTAGGCCAGATATTATGCTTAGTGTTTGCATGTGTGCTCGATTCCAAGCGGCACCAAAGGAATCGCATCACTTAGCTGTGAAGCAAATTCTTCGATATTTGGCTTACACCCCAACACTCAGATTGTGGTATCCCAAGGGCTCAAAATTTGACCTAGTTGGATTCTCGGATGCTGATTATGCTGGTGACAAGGTGGATCGCAAGTCTACATCAGGCACATGTCATTTTCTGGGACGATCACTTGTCTGTTGGTTTTCAAAGAAGCAGAACTGTGTATCACTCTCAACTGCTGAATCTGAATACATTGCTGCTGGGTCCTGTTGTGCTCAGCTTCTATGGATGAAGCAAACTCTCAAGGACTATGGCATCAACCTGAAACAAGTACCTCTCTTCTGCGACAACGAAAGTGCCATCAAGATAGCCAACAATCCAGTTCAGCACTCGAAGACAAAGCACATTGAAATTCGTCATCACTTTCTCAGAGATCATGTCATGAAGAAAGATATCGATATCATTCACGTCAACACTGAAGAGCAACTTGCAGATATCTTCACAAAGCCCTTGGATGAGAAAAGGTTTTGCAAGTTACGGTGTGAGCTAAATATCTTGGAATCATCTAATGTCCTGTGATCAGGCACACATCCTAACACTTATGCATGTTGATGACTTAGATGTGCAACACACGAAGTAAGGTATATCTTCAATCAATGAAGACTTACACTCTGAGTGTGAATACATTAACATGGAATTTGACTTCAGAGCGCCACGATAATTGTGCGCCGTGTCTGGGTCTAATACTTCCTATACGGTGGGTAACGCCACCACCAAATTTCTCTGTTTGAAGTGTTTCACTCATGGCATTACTTTTGCAAAGACTTCGCATTTGGTTTGTCTTCAGTTTCAACTTATCTTCATGATTTTCTGCGCTATGATGATTTGATTGCATATATATATATATATATACTAGTGTTCTGTCCTCTACAGCATTCACTTATTGCTATGTCTTCAAGTTGAATCTTTTGATCTAAGTGAATGTGATCGGACCCTAATCTCTCTATGCTTTCTATCTCAAACTCTATCTGTCCAAATCATATGCATTCTATTGAAACTGTCGAATGTCTTCTCTGCGTCCTAGTCAGCAGAAGACACAGAGACAAACATCAAGTCCTATTTAAATGATTCATCTTTATTGTCGATATCCGGAGAAGCCGGAACAACTCTCCGACATGCCTGGCGGGCGTGGGAATGTGGGACAACTCTGAGTATGTTGCATGCTTGCCACGTGTCCCACGGATGTGAACAGACAGGGGCACCTGCGTAATTGCGCTGTGCTGCACACCTACTTATAAATACATGTCCCCTGCGGTCAAGAAAATCTTCTTCCACCTCTCCACCTCGTCGAAACCCTAGCGCCACCGCTAGCTCTCGACGACGCCGGCGACGAAGCGCTTAGCTGCCGCGACTTCTCCGACACCGTCCTCACGCTGGCCGCGGACATCTCCTCTCTGCCGTCGCCGTAGGTGTCCTCCGTCGCCAAGTTAGGGCACGGTGGGCTGAACTGCTCGGTCTCCTATTCATCCAATCTAGCAGTTCTTCGTGCGGTAATTATAACTCTATTTTTTACCACCTTTTTGATCTTCATAGATTCATCCTATCTACTGAAAGTGGTTTCTACCTACTCAATGATAGATCTATTCTGTCTGCATCTCATAATGCCTAGTCTATTCACTTAGATTTCCTATCTAGTTTGATTCCTCACTTGTACTTATTCACGGATTGGTACAAATCTGGAACCAACTCACCTCATATAAGTGAATGTCTTCGCTTCATGAGGTCAATGTCTTCAAACTGATTTATCTTCAAAATCTTCTGAGAATGCATATGACCTCTTCCCCTTCCCTCGCATCTCTAATGCTGTCATAGGTACATGTCCGTGGGAGAATCCCTTGGTTCTCATAGTCTGCATTCGTTTGCAGAATACTTACAGCATCATATCAATTCTCCTGAAGTCAGTTCCTGCTTGACCAGCAAGCGAAAGTCTCTGAAGACTTTGAACATATTGAAGCCATTCAGTTTGAAGTTCATGGCTGCAGAAAAATCAGCAAGGAAGGGTGGCAGACAGCGTCATGGGGGAACGTCAAAGGATCTGCCTGATGATCTTGCAGAAATATATAAAATAGATCCTGAAGAAGATTACAATCAGCACAAGACTCGAATCCAATGGATTCGACGCTATTGGGCTGAACAGTGGTACAAGTACAAGTTTGTGACCCCAGGATGGCTGCAAAGAAAAAGAAGAAGCTTCCTGCTGACCAGCCTGCATCTTCAAGCCAAGAAGCCCCTCGCATTATCTTCCCGAGCAGCATGACTGGCTCGAAGCCAAAGGTCACCACAATCACTTCAGAACAGAAGAAGACGAGGGCTGCCGAGGCTGAAGCCAGAAAGAGGAAGAACACTGAAGCCTCTGATGCCGCTCCCTCCAAGAAGAAGCGCAAGACCAAGAAGAGTCGGGCTGCTCCCACAGATCCCCTTGTTGTTGAACCCATCTCAGTGGTTCATCCTGCATCTGCATCCCAAGAACTTCGCATGACTGTTCATGAGCCTGCTTCCATAGAGGCTCCTGAAGCTGAAGATATACCAGCAGCTGAACCCACCGCTGCTGAAGACATTGGTCATCATGACAATGTTGAAGATGATGAAGTTCTTCCTCAGATCGAATATAATGTGGTATCATCGCCTATTCGTACAAACAGCGAAAACATCAGCATTGGTCGTCCTCTGATGCCAATTGCTCAGGATGCATCGTGGGCTGATCACCCACAGCAACAAGACTCCCCCAGTACTCCCCAACAACAACAAACCACACCATCCGTCCAAGTTGAAGAGGATGAGGACCTGCCCACTCCATCTCCAAAGGCGTCGCCTGTACTACAAAGGCTTCGCAAAGGACCAAGGCCTCAAGTCCCTCTTCCGAGCGTTCCAGAAGGAGAAGTGCACCGTCAACCTGTTGCACGTCAAGTGTTCTCTGAAGCCACTCCAACTGTGAATGTCTCTGTGTCTGAAGCACAAGCTGCTGAATACAATCCGGCTGCATCAGCCGATGAGGAACATCAAGAAGAACGTGTCCAAACTCCCCCCATGCCTGAAGAAACAGTTCATGAAGTGAACGTGTCTGTGCCTGACCCTCCAGCTCCTCAAGTGGAGGTTGAAAATCCTAAAGCTGACACAACCAACGCAAGTGAAGCCGATGACGTTGTCATGGCTGAAGCTAATGTGGAGCTTGAACCAACCAGTGTGCCTGAAGCTACTGAGGCCACTGCACCTAAAGCTAATGAGGCACCTGCTCCTGAAGCATCTGTTGTGCAGCCTGAAGCCTCAGCTGCTGTCACTGCTCCTGTTCCGCCCCCAAGGCCCTATACAATCGAGCAAGCATACAACCATGGCGAGCTAATCACAGTAAGATGGCCCGTTTTGGTCCCTCCGCCTATTGTCTCTGGTCCTCAATTTGACTATCACATTGAGCATAGGCCTCAGGTCCAGAAGCCCAAGCCAAGACTGCCAAGGTTTCCTGGTACTGCCACCTCTGTCGAGTCTTTCAATGCAAATGGCTTCAAGAGCCACAACACATTCTTTGACAGCTCAAAGAAACCCTACATGAAGCCAAGAATATCATCAGATCGGTTCTGGAGTCATCAACAACGAAGCTATTACTCCTGTGTTCTGTATGATCAAGGGCGCATTTTCCCTCATATGCGCCTCGACACTGAAGCCATTACTGGACTGTCCTGCTTAGAAGAAGCACTTGATTGCTTTCGTGATGTTGGGCTGCTCAGTTTTGTCACAGATAAAGAACACTGGAATGAAGAGCTATTGCTTCAATTCTATGCTATTCTACACATTCGCGGCTACAACAGAGATACGAAGACATGGGTTCTCGAGTGGATGACCGGAAATGTTCATCATGAAGCCAAAGCTCTTGACATCATTGAGCTTACAGGCCTATCCACTCCTGGAGAGCTCTATGAACCTGGCTGTCAAAACCACCGCAATGCACTGGAGAGCATCTTTCATAAGCCTGAACCCAATATGAGCCAGATGCTGAGCATGATGAAGCCTTTGCCACGTGATGCCGAATATCCAAAGGAGTTCTTTGTTGATGACCTTGAGTATCTGCCGCGCACCATATATCATATCATCAGGCGGACTCTATGGCATATCAAAGGACATTCATCAGTTGCAAAACTCGAAGGAGCCATGAAGACATTGGTCTTTTACATCCTCAATGGCATCAGCTTCAATGCACATGATTTCTTCATCAGGCAACTTGCTGCTTCTGGATCTGATCTGTTTGGTCTGAAGTTTTATGCTCCATGGGTCATGCGCCTCATCAAGCGACACTCATCTATCAACTATCAACCATCTGCTCGCAATCATGTGATCTTCCTACTAGAGGTTGATATGTCAGTTGAAGCCATATATTCTGACCCTGCTAAGAAGCCTCTTTGTCTTCAGAATGCTGAGCATCAAAGCTTCACTCAACCCATTGAAGGTGTTCAAGCAGCAACACGAATCTATCCATTGGCTGGAAATACTCGTCTGCCTCATCGAGCACCTACTGAAGCCACTGAAAGCACCATTGCCCAAAGGCCTCGGAAGCATTCTCGCATTCTCAATGACCGAGAACTTCTTGTGGCCCTACATCAGAAGCAAGATAAGCATCATTTTTGGCTGAAGCGTCAAATGCAAAGCCTCTTGGTGGATGTCAATCGCATTCATAACCTTGCCACCAAGAATGCATTTGTTGCTCAGGAAACTTGCCGGCGATCATGGAAGAGCTTGACCCTGCTTAGTGCTGAAGCAGATCTTCAAGACGATGGCTTCACTTAAAGATTCAAGTTTGACTCCACTCCTCCACGGAATGCTGTCCTACGAAGAACTCCATCTCTTGAAGACTCTGAATATTGTTCCTCCGCGGCAACTGTCAATGCCAGAGTGATCGATGATGAATATGATGCTACTTCACCACCTCCTACTTCTGCACGCATCGACACTGCACCAAGTTCGTCTGCACCGCCAAATGACAATGACAACCCTGCTGCTTCAACTACTCCTCATGAGGACGAGTAGATGCTCTATGTCTTCAAACCTTTTTGGTCATTACTGACAAAAGGGGGAGAAGCGTATGAGTTTGATAGTCTTCAAGCGGGTTCATATGGGCGGTTGCATTATATTTTTGCCTCGTGCTTACAACTCTTGCTTTTTAAAACATTTGGTTCTTTGAGTTGTAACACCTAAACTTGATCGTCATCTGCTACTTATTTGCTTTACTATGATGCGATGATAAATTCCGCATGTGCGATGATAACTTCCGCACTTAGATCATCCTGCAGACGTCCATTTTTCATTATGCATGTCATCCTATATGCTATATCATTTCATGCATGATGAATTATCTTCATAAGTTGAAGTGGATCTCCACAAGTACAACCTGCCATGTGCATTTGCATTCCAAAAGCAAAATTACTTATATGCACATCTTCAGGGGGAGCCCTTGCTACTTATGAAGACAATTCCTATCTTTTACAATTTCATATACTTTATCCCCGTTGAAAACTTCGACCAGTTTGTCATCAATCACCAAAAAGGGGGAGATTGTAAGTGCATCTAGTGCCACCCCTAGTTGGTTTTGGAGTATTGACGACAAAGTTGGTTGAGGGACTAATGCGTTTGTGAGAATTGCAGGATAACGCAGGTAGTGTCCCTCATTGATTCGGTTTACCTACCGGAGATGGCCCCTAAAAATGTATGAAGACATTGAAGACAATGGTGGTATGAGAAGATATTCATATTGAAGATTATGACATGAGAAGACATTGTGTGAAGACTATGGAACGCGAAGACTGTGTGGTTTCGTTGTTTCCTTTTTCTTCTTTATTGAGTCATAGGAACCACCGTACTGTTAAGTGGGGTCCAAGTGAACTAAGTCAGAGTGACTGAAGTGATGCTCAACCCAAATCCTATGTCTTAGAGCAAAGACAATGAGAGCAAAACTTATCCAGAGCTGGATGAGTCATCTTTGCTTGTAGCCCAAGTAAAGTTGCCGCGTGTGTTTGAAATTTGACCGTTGGAACACGTGTCAGTTCCTTAGTGACCCAGGGTCATTTCGGACAAATCAGGTCGGGTTGCCTTGTGGCTATAAATAGCCCACCCCCTATACCATAAATTGGTGGCTGCTCAGAGTTAGTATACGGCTTTTGTCGTTTGAGAGCAACCCACCTCGAAGCATTTGAGAGAGAGAAATCCTTGCGAGGACAAAGCCCAAACACCAAGAGCCAAAGAGTGTTAGGCATCACTGAAGTCTTTCTGTCTGTGTGACCTGAAGACTTATTACACTTGAGGACTGTGTATCCTCCAGCCGGTTAGGCATCACGTTCTGAGCATCCGAGAGTCATTGTGGATTGTCGGGTGAACGAAGTCTGTGAAGGTTTGGAAGTCTACCTTGAAGACTTACCAGAGTGATTGGGCGAGGACTAAGTGTCCTTAGCTCAAGGGGAATAAGGTGAAGACACGGTCTTCTGAGTTGAATCTCAGCCTCCCTAACCAGACGTACAGTTGTCACAGCAATTGGAACTGGTCCAACAAATCCTGTGTCTTCAACAAGTGACTGGTTCTATCTCTTCCCTCCTTTACTTTGAGTTTGTCTTCGTGAAGTCATTGCCTATCTGTCTTATCTATTTGACTTCATTGCTTGACTACTATTGTTGATTGGCTTCATACTATCTTCCATCCTGATCCTACTACCTAGCTGCTATTAGTCTTCGTACGTTAACGCTATTGCATACTTGACTATGGCTTGCTTGTTGTAGTTTATCTTCCGCTGCATATCAATTGGGTCATTTCTATTGTTTGTCTTCGAAACTTCCACGTTTTGAAGACTTAGATAAAAATCGCCTATTCACCCCCCTCTAGTCGATAACTAGCACTTTCATGGATGCTAAAACTTTTGTTTTGGGGCAAGGGAATGTTATAGGAAAAGAACGTATCCAAGAGTTTTTCAATTGCGTTGGAAATTGAAGTCTTGATGATGTTCCTATACTCAAGAGGACTAAATCTTATGCAGAAGCTATTTCAGCACTAGTTCTGAAACTTGAAAATAAACTTATCCATACTCATCCTACCTTACAAAGATTGTTTTTTGAGTTACCCATTATAACGAACCCCAAGGCTAAAAATTTGGCTACTCTTGTTCTTATGAATGAATTTGACTACATAATATGGGAAGCTAAGGAAATCTTTGATTTTTATGGTATGAATCATGAAAACCCCGTGATAGACGAATTTTTTTATAATAGTGATTATGCGTTAATGCATTTGCTTGGGGATAATCAAATCTTTGATGACAATCCTAAAAAGGAAGTCCCCGTTTTAGATATAATCCAACAAGTTTTCAATGATATTAATCAACATTATTCTTGGATTGTTGCCGGAAATCAAAGGGGTTATGATGATAAGCAACTTGATAGTGCTAAGGTTTCCATGGATAATGTGTTTTACGTCGTTTTTGCAAAATCTCGTGACAAAAACACCCCAAAGGAAATTAAGGAGAAAGACGACAACACTTAGATATTTGATAATGCCTAGTTAGGGGCGTAAAACAATAGCGCATGTTTGGAGGCAGCCCAATGAATAAAATTTATTTTTGTCTTTTGCTTTCTATTCTTGAGTGTTTTCACAATTATGCTACTGTTATGATTGTGTTTTTTGTGTTTTAGTTAGTGTTAGTGCCAAGTAAAGCCTTTGGGATCATGTTGGGTGATAGTTGATTTGATCTTGCTGAAAAACAGAAACTTTTGCGCCCATGAAAATAATTTTTGTTTTTAACAGAAGTGTGATAAAATACCAATTATTTTTGCAGAAGATTAATATACAAATTGCTCATGTGGTCCTAATGTTTCAGAATTTTGGGAGTTACATAAGTATTCGAAATATCCAGATTGCTATAGACTATTCTGTTTTTGACAGATTCTGTTTTCTTTGCGTTGTGTGCTTGTTTTGATGATTCTATGGTTTTCTTTGAAGAGTTTTTTCCATAGAAAAGTTGGAATACAATAGATATAATGCAAAAATAAAATATGAAAAGATTTGCAACAATACTTGTAGTAATGACTTGTTTTCTTATACTAACAGATCTCACGGAGGTTTTGTTGAGTTTTGTGTGATTAAAGTTTTCAGGTTTTGGGTGATATTACGATGGATGAAGGAATGAGGAGTAATAAGAGCCTAACCTTGGGGATGCCCGAGTGGCATCCCCTCTTTCTTCTAACGACCATTGGTATTTTACTCGGAGCTATATTTTTATTCGTCACATATTATGAGTTTTGCTTGGAGCATCTTGTATTATATGAGTCTTTGCTTGTTTTGCTTTTTATTTTAAGTCATGAATCCTTGCTGGACACACCTATTTCAGAGAGCCAAAATTATGCTATGACTTGTTAGAATTTCTCTCTATACTTCACTTAAATCTTTATGAGCTATGGAATTGCTCTAGTGCTTCACTTATATCTTTTTTTAGCACGGTGTGCTTTAGTATTTTTTAAGAAATCTCTCATGCTTCACTTAGATTTATTTGGGAGTTAGTAAATTTTTAAGAAATTCTCTCTTGCTTCACTTAAATTATTTTGAGAGAAAGAAATATGATGCTCATGTTCTTCACTTATATTTGTTTGAGCTTATCAAAATCAACATATGAAACTAGTTCCAAAGTGATAGATATCCAAGGTGGATATAATAAAACTTTCATGAAGATCATTGGACAAAATAAACTTGATTCTTTCTAATAGTTTTGAGATATGATGATGTGATATGTGAGTCATGTTGATGAGTAATTATGCTTTAGTAAGAATATTGGTGTTAAGGTTTGTGATTCCCTATGCAAGCACGAAAGTCAATAGTTATGCAATTAAATTACATCCTACTTGTTGTGCATTATCCGGTGTTAATTATGCTTAATGCTCACTTATGAGATTTTTGGTTTCTTGGTCAGATGCTTCTCAATCTTTTGCTAGCCTTCATTTTGCACTAAGTATGATCACTACTTGCGCATCCAAAATCCTTTAAACCAGTTTTGCCACACGAGTCCACTATAGCTACCTATATGCAGTATTGCCGTTCTAAGCAAATTTGTATGTGTCATCTCTAATTTTCAAAATAAACTTCTATTTTGTGTGCTCGTACCGCTCATGAAATGGTAGGAGGTGGCTAATATATTTCCACGCTAGATATGTTATTCTCAAGATGAGTGTTTATTCACTTGTGATTGCACGAGAGTACGGCAAAGGTATTAGGGATGCCCAGTCCCGAAATGAAAAATGAATTTACTTTATGTTGTCAATTAAAAATTCCTTAGAAAGTGTTGGTATGGAAGGCACCCGTGGATACGGCTAGCCATGGAAAGTGAAAGTATGGTTGAAAAAGGAATAAACTTTATTTTTTGTTTGGGAACCGCCTATGATATATCTAGCATGAAAAGTATTGGGAACTACTCATTCGTTTTCGTTGACAGGAAAAGCATGCCTCCCAAAATGTTTTTATCTCTATCTTTTCGCTTTCAGCTCTGGCACCTCTACAAATCCCTACTTCCCTCTGTGAAGGGCCTTTCTATTACTTTATGCAATTTTTATTTTTATTTGAGTCTCCATCTTCTCTTATAAAGCACCAACTAAGGGGCACTATGATCGTACTTGAGCATTGGGTGTAGCTAATATGTGAGTGTGTTTCATGAATGGATCCATGATTGAGCATAATGGGCTAGGGATAACTTGCTTTAGCGTTGACATTTTGAAAGACATGGTTGCTTGTTAATATGATTGAGTATTAAAGTCCTCATGTTAAAACTAGACTATTGCTTTGAACCATAAACTACTGCGGGATGCTGCTAACGCAACACTGCGATCAGAGACCCCTTGACGAAATTGTGTGCGATGCAATAATCGCATACGATGGTGTAAAAAACCGTCAAAAAGGTGGAAAATGTTTGCGATGACGGATGCATCAAACACGGTTCAGATTTAGTTGCGTGTGCGATGCAGGGCATACGGTTCAGTTCAATGAACTATTTGCGATGAGGAGGAACAAAATAAACGGGTAGCCAAATGAAGGTGTGTGTGCGATATACAGCATACGGTTCACTCGGATGAACTATTTGTGATTAGGGAATAAAAAAGAAACGATCAGCCAGATCAAAGTGTGTGCGATATACGGCATACGGTTCACTTGGATGAACTATTTTTGATTAGGCAACGCAACAGAAATGGTTCGACCAGATCAAGATGTGTGCCATGGAGGGCACAGAGTTCATTCCGATAAACTAGTTGTGTTGAACCAAGAGAATAGAAATGTTTCACATAAACAAGATGTGTCTAATGCGCGGCAAACATCCAATTACATAGGTGGTTAGTACACACATGACATTCCACACACTAAAGTAAACTCTTACATGCATAATTAACTAGGATAAACGATCATGTGATCATCATCTACTTCTTGTGCTATCTCGATGTTCCTTCTATGCTAAGTTTCCATTAATTGAGGCATTTTATGAACACGCCACCGTTTCCCGCCATTGTCACACCCTAGCTAGTTCATGCATTAGAGTGTTTGCATCATGCTTATCTTTCATCAGAAACTTGAAATGGGGATGACAGAACCCCCAGCACCCCTGAAACCAACTAGGGTTTACTAAAAATATTTTCAATGAACCTGAAATGCCCTTCTAAAATGTTCATCATCTTTGCCTTGGTTCTAAACCTCTGACAAAAATGGTGCACAAATTTCTAGGTCATCCTAAGGTCACTCGATTAAATCATTAGTTATTTGAATTTGGGCATTTAAATACTATAAAATATTTCAAATGCTCAAATAATCCCAAACTAAAATGTTCCATGTTGGATATATTCCAAACAGTGGCCATGTGCAGTTTGGTGATTTTTGAAGATGTCTAAGTATTTTTAGAAATGCCACAAACTTACAAAAATAAAATAAAACATAAATAAATGGGAAAGGGACTTACCTAGCTGCAACCCACCACCCAGCCCACCTGGCGGCCCAGCACTATGCTGGCCCATGCCAGCCAGCTGCTTCGTCCTCGCCAGGCAGGCAGGGAGGTGACGCCGACGAGAGCGAGCTCGCCATGGCGCCACCTGCTTGCCGCTTCGCCCTGGACAAGCTGGACGACCTCCACGTCGCGCCCTCGACCCCATGGACACATCCATTCGCCCACATCGCCTCTCCCTCGCTCCCCTCCTCCATGGCCGACACAGCCGTTGCCACCTCGCTGTCGTAGATGTGGCCACCGCCGTCTTTGCATTGCGCAGCTGTGTCCAACAGCTTCGCCGTCGTCTTCTCCATCGAGCAGGCCGAACCCCAAGCGCTCGCGTACCCTGAAGCCACCGCATCAACCTCGCCCGACTCCGCCACAGCCAGAGATCCCCTTCGCCGTCACGCAGCTATATCTCGTCCCCAACCGTGCCGCCTAGCTCATCATCTTCGCCGTGAGCTTCTGTGC
Organism: Triticum dicoccoides; assembly: GCF_002162155.2. NCBI lineage: Eukaryota > Viridiplantae > Streptophyta > Magnoliopsida > Poales > Poaceae > Triticum > Triticum dicoccoides. Next base: position 116,670,670 of record NC_041387.1, on the reverse strand, counting down.
CTTTCCCTCCCTCTCGTTCTCACTGTCGTCCCCTGCTTTGACTGCAATGAGTAGCACCACACGCGCCGCCACCTGAGCTCGTCGCCGATGATGCTCCGGCCAACTAACAACCACGCCACCATGTCCAACGAGTTCACCTCGTCACGTAGACCATGTAGGAGCTGGCCTTGAGCCTCCAAGAGCCCCACATTGACGAGTTTGACCTCACCCGAACTCCGGCAGTCGCACAGCTCATCGTCGGTGTTATTTCCGGCAACCTGGAGATCCACCACCACCACCACTCGACGCGGCTCACTCCCAGCTACCCGTAGATGGTCTCCGTCGTCCTTTTGGTCGCCAGAGGGCTAATCTCACAGCCTCCGCCGCGTCTGGACGTTGCCGGCGGCTAAACACCGGCGAGTCGGTGTGGTTTGACCACGTGTTTGACTCCCCTGAGTCACTGACGTGTGGGCCCTGCCGTCTGGTCAAACTTGGATTAGTTTTAATCTAATCCTAATTAACAAATTAACTAACTAAGACACTGACCAGTGGGTCCTACTAGTCAGGTTTGACCTGGGCGCCCCTATTGACCTGTTGATGTAATGCTGACGCAGTAACTCCTTTTTCTGGATTTATTCTTATTCAGGAAATTTCAGAAAATAGTGCAAACTTCAAAAATTCATAGAAATTAATCTGTAACTCCGAATGCAAAGTGTTATATATGAAAAGTGATCAGAAAAATCCAATGTATCCATCTATACTAGTTTCATGCATGATTAAACAAGTTAACTTGCTGTTTAGTGCAAAACATGACAAAGCACTATTTAAGATCATATATGGGTTTGTAATTTGAACCTTTGGTTCAAAATGGCTCAAACTCATCTGGTGATAGTTGCATTAGCACAATACACTCATTTTGCCATGTCTCATGCATGCATCATATTGTTGCACATTATTTGGTGTTGATTGTATATCGGTGCTCTCTGCAGCAGGTTCTGCCCCGGAAGAGTATCGCGAGTATCCAAACGAGGAGCAATACCAACCTACGGACCCACAAGGCAAGCAACCAACCATTTGATCATATCGATACAAACCCATGTTCTCGCTTCTGCTCTCTTTTACTACATTTAAGACAACCCGTTTCAAACTGCTGTGTGCTACGGTAGTTGAACCCATTTCCTTTGCATGACCTGTCGTTGCCACAGTAACTAGATGAAACCCACTAGCTTGTGTAGGAGTTGATTGAGCCATGTGTATGTGTTTCCTACCTTGCTATGCCTGCTATGCTTAGAGTCGTGTCAGGTCTGGTTCATCTGGGTGATGGACTAGAGTGAAATGATCATGTCGGTAATGAGAGTGATGTGTTGAACACGATTTGGTAAAGGTATCGATGAGAGGTTGATACGTCCATTTTGCATCATGCTTTTAGATCAATATTTATTGCATTATGGGTTGTTATTACATGTTATGTCACAATACTTATGGCTATTCTCTCTTATTTTACAAGGTTTACATGAAGAGGGAGAATGCCGGCAGCTGGGATTCTAGGCTGGAAAAGGAGCAAATATTGGAGACCTATTCTGCACAGCTCCAAAAGTCTTGAAACTCCACGAAAGTCATTTTGGGAATTAATAAAAAATATCCAAGGAGAGAAAGACCTAAGGGGGGCCACCCACCACCCACGAGGGTGGGGGCGCGCCCTACCCCCCTGGGCGCGCCCCTGCCTCATGGGCCACCTGGCAGCCCTCCGATGCCCATCTTCTGCTATATGAGGTCTTTTACCCTGGAAAAAATCATAACAAGCTTATGGGACAAAACTCCGCCGCCACAAGGCGGAACCTTGGCGGAACCAATCTAGGGCTTTGGCGGAGCTATTCTGCCGGGGAAACTTCCCTCCAGGAGGGGGAAATCATCACCAACCATCCTCTCATCGGGAGGGGGTCAATCTCCATCAACATATTCACCAGCAACATCTCCTCTCAAACCCTAGTTCATCTCTTGTATCCAATCTTTGTACCCAAACCTCAGATTGGTACCTGTGGGTTGCTAGTAGTGTTGATTACTCCTTGTAGTTGATGCTAGTTGGTTTATTTGGTGGAAGATCATATGTTCAGATCCTTAATGCATATTAATACCCCTCAGATTATGAACATGAATATGCTTTGTGAGTAGTTACGTTTGTTCCTGAGGACATGGGAGAAGTCTTGCTATTAGTAGTCATGTGAATTTGGTATTTGTTCGATATTTTGATGAGATGTATGTTGTCTCTCCTCTAGTGGTGTTATGTGAATGTCGACTACATGACACTTCACCATTATTTGGGCCTAGAGGAAGGCATTGGGAAGTAATAAGTAGATGATGGGTTGCTAGAGTGACAGAAGCTTAAACCCTAGTTCATGTGTTGCTTCGTAAGGGGCTGATTTGAATCCACTTGTTTCATGCTATGGTTAGGTTTACCATGATACTTCTTTTGTAGTTGCGGACGCTTGTAATAGGGGTTAATCATAAGTGGGATGCTTGTCCAAGAAAGGACAGTACGGAAGCACCGGTCCACCCACATATCAAATTATCAAAGTAACGAACGTGAATCATATGAGCATGATGAAAACTAGCTTGACGATAATTCCCATGTGTCCTCGGGAGCGCTTTTCTTATTATAGGAATTTGTCCAGGCTTGTCCTTTGCTACAAAAAGGATTGGGCCACCTTTCTACACCTTATTTACTTTCATTGCTTTTTACCCGTTACAAATTATCTTATCACAAAACTATCTGTTACCTACAATTTCAGTGCTTGCAGAGAATACCTTACTGAAAACCACTTGTCATTTCCTTCTGCTCCTTGTTGGGTTCGACACTCTTACTTATCGAAAGGACTACGATAGATCCCCTACACTTGTGGGTCATCAAGACTCTTTTCTGGCGCCGTTGCCGGGGAGTGAAGCGCCTTTGGTAAGTGGAACTTGGTAAGGAAACATTTATATAGTGTGCTGAAATTTACTGTCACTTGTTACTATGGAAACTAATCCTTTGAGGGGCTTGTTTGGGGTATCTTCACCCCGACCAGTAGAGCAAAGAGTTGCTCCTCAACCTACTAAACCTACTGAAAATGTTTACTTTGAAATTCCTTCAGGTGTGGTAGAGAAACCGCTAGCTAATCCCTTTGCAGGAGATGGAACTTTGCATCCCGATTTACACCTTATCTATGTGGATGAAGTTTGTGGATTATTTAAGCTTGCAGGTATGCCCGATGATGTTGTTAATAAGAAGGTCTTCCCTCTATCTTTGAAGGGAGATGCATTGACATGGTATAGGCTATGTGATGATATGGGATCTTGGGACTATAAACGATTGAAATTGGAATTTCACCAGAAGTTTTAACCTATGCATCTTGTTCATCGTGATCGTAATTATATATATAATTTTTGGCCTCGCGAAGGAGAAAGCATCGCTCAAGCTTGGGGGAGGCTTAAGTCAATGTTATATTCATGCCCCAATCATGAGCTCTCAAGAGAAATGATTATTCAAAAAATTTATGCTCGGCATTTTCTCAACAATCGCTCCATGCTCGATACTTATTGTGTTGGTTCTTATATGATGAAGACTATTTAGTTCAAGTGGGATTTATTGGAAAGAATTAAACGCAACTCTGAAGATTGGGATTCCGACAATAGTAAGGAGTCAGGTATGACACCTAAGTTTGATTGTGTTAAATCTTTTATGGATACCGATGCTTTTCGTGGATTTAGCACTAAATATGGACTTGACTCTGAGATAGTAGCTTCTTTCTGTGAATCATTTGCTACTCATGTTGATCTTCCTAAGGAGAAGTGGTTTAAATATAATCCTCCCACTGAAGTAAAAGTAGTTGCACCTGTTACAGTTGAAGAAATGATTATCACTTATAATGATCCTATTGTTCCTACTACTTATGTTGAGAAACCACCTTTCCCTGTTAGGATAAAGGATCATGCTAAAGCTTCAACTATGGTTCATAAGAGTAATACTAGAACATATACACCTCCTGAGCAAATTAAAGTTGAACCTAGTATCGCTATGGTTAAAGATCTCTTGGCTGATAATATTGATGGGCATGTTATTTACTTCTGTGATGAAGCTGCTAGAATCGCTAGACTAGATACTAACAATAAACATAGACCCATTGTAGGCATGCCTATTATTTCTGTTAAAATAGGAGATCATTGTTATCATGGCTTATGTGATATGGGTGCTAGCGCCAGTGCAATACCTCATTCCTTATACAAAGAAATTATGCATGATATTGCACCTGCTGAGATAGAAGAAATTGATGTTAACATTAAGCTTGCCAATAGAGATACTATTTCACCAGTTAGGATTGTTAGAGATGTTGAAGTCTTGTGTGGGAAAGTTAAATATCCTGCTAATTTTCTTGTTCTTGGTTCCCCACAAGATGATTTTTGTCCCATTATATTTGGTAGACCCTTCTTGAATACTGTTAATGCTAAGATAGATTGCGAAAAGGATGTTGTTACAATTGGCTTAGGGGATATGTCTCATGAGTTTAATTTTGCTAACTTCCATAGACAACCCCATGATAAATAATTGCCTAGTAAGGATGAAATAATTGGTCTTGCTTCTATTGTTGTGCCTCCTAATGATCCTTTAGAACTATATTTGCTACACCATGAAAATGATATGTTTATGAATGAAAGAAGGGAGATAGATGAAGTATTATTTAAACAAGGACCTATTTTGAAACACAACTTGCCTGTTAAAATCCTAGGGGAACCCCCTCCACCCATGGGTGATCCCGTGTTTGAGATTAAACCATTACATGATACTCTTAAATATGCTTATCTTGATGAAAAGAAGATATATCTTGTTATTATTAGTGCTAACCTTTCAGAGCAAGAAGAGGAAAGATTATTGAAAACTCTGAAGAAGCACCATGCTGCTATTGGATATGCTCTTGATGATCTTAAGGGAATTAGTCCCACTTTATGCCAACACAAAATAAATTTGGAAGAAGACGCCAAACTAGTTATTGATCACCAATGATGGTTAAATCCTAAGATGAAAGAAGTGGTAAGAAAGGAAATACTAAAGCTCCTTGAGGTAGGTATAATTTATCCCGTCGTTGATAGTCAGTGGGTAAGTCCTGTCCATTGTGTCCCTAAGAAGGGAGGTATTACTGTCGTTCCTAATGATAAAGATGAATTGATCCCGCAAAGAATTATTACAGGCTATAGGATGGTAATTGATTTCCGTAAATTAAATAAAGCTACTAAAAAAGATCATTACCCTTTACCTTTTATTGACCAAATGCTAGAAAGACTATCCAAACATACACATTTTTGCTTTCTAGATGGTTACTCTGGTTTCCCTCAGATACCTGTGTCAGCGGATGATCAAGCAAAGACTACTTTTACTTGCCCTTTCGATACTTTTGCTTATAGATGTATGCCTTTTGGTTTATGTAATGCACCTGCTACCTTTCAGAGATGCATGATGGCTATATTCTCTGACTTTTGTGAAAAGATTTGTGAGGTATTCATGGATGATTTCTCTGTTTATGGATCCTCCTTTGATGATTGTTTGAGCAACCTTGAACGAGTTTTGCAGAGATGCGAAGATACTAGTCTTGTTTTGAATTGGGAGAAGTGCCACTTTATGGTTAATGAAGGCATTGTCTTGGGGCATAAGATTTCTGAAAGAGGTATTAAAGTTGATAAAGCTAAAGTTGATGCAATTGAAAAGATGTCGTGTCCCAAGGACGTTAAAGGTATACGAAGTTTCCTTGGTCATTCCAGTTTTCATAGGAGGTTCATTAAGGACTTTTCTAAAATATCTAGGCCTCTGACTAATTTATTACAAAAAGATATTACTTTTGTCTTCGATGATGACTGTGTAGAAGCATTTCAAATACTTAAGAAAGCTTTGATTTCTGCACCTATTGTTCAGCCACCTGATTGGAATTTACCCTTTGAAATTATGTGTGATGCTAGTAATTATGTTGTAGGTGCTGTTCTAGGACAAATTGTTGATAAGAAACTAAATGTTATTCAATATGCTAGTAAAACTCTAGACGCTGCCCAAAGAAATTATGCTACTACTGAAAAGGAATTCTTAGCAGTTGTATTTGCTTGTGATAAGTTCAGACCTTATACTGTTGATTCTAAAGTAACCATTCACACTGATCATGCTGCTATTAAATATCTAATGGAAAAGAAAGATGCTAAACCTAGACTTATTAGATGGGTTCTCTTGCTACAAGAATTTGATTTGCATATTATTGATAGAAAGGGAGCTGAGAACCCCGTTGCAGACAACTTGTCTAGGTTAGAGAATGTTCTTGATGACCCACTAACTATTGATGATAGCTTCCCTGATGAACAATTAGCTTTCATAAATGCTTCTTGTACTGCTCGATGGTATGCTGATTATGCTAATTACATTGTTGCTAAATTTATACCACCTAGTTTCACATACCAGCAAAAGAAAAAGTTTTTCTATGATTTAAGACATTACTTCTGGGATGACCCACACCTTTATAAAGAAGGAGTAGATGGTGTTATTAGACATTGTGTACCTGAGCATGAACAGGAACAGATCCTACGCAAGTGTCACTCCGAGGCGTATGGAGGACACCACGCTGGAGATAGAACTGCACACAAGGTATTGCAATCCGGTTTTTATTGGCCTACTCTCTTCAAAGATGCCCATAAGTTTGTCTTGTCTTGTGATGAATGTCAAAGAATTGGTAATATTAGTAGACATCAAGAAATGCCTATGAACTATTCTCTTGTTATTGAACCATTTGATGTTTGGGGCTTTGATTATATGGGACCTTTTCCTGCCTCTAATGGATATACACATATTTTAGTTGTTGTTGATTACGTTACTAAGTGGGTAGAAGCTATTCCAACTAGTAGTGCTGATCATAACACCTCTATTAAGATGCTTAAAGAAGTTATTTTTTCAATGTTTGGAGTCCCTAGATACTTAATGACAAATGGTGGTTCACATTTTATTCATGGTGCCTTTCGTAAAATGCTTGCTAAGTATGATGTTAATCATAGAACTGCATCTCCTTATCACCCACAGTCTAGTAGTCAAGTAGAATTGAGTAATAGAGAGCTCAAATTAATTTTGCAAAAGACTGTTAATAGATCTACAAAGAATTGGTCCCAGAAACTTGATGGTGCATTATGGGCTTATAGAACTGCATATAAAAATCCTATGGGTATGTCTCCGTATAAAATGGTTTATGGAAAAGCATGTCACTTACCTCTCAAACTTGAACATAAGGCATATTGGGATATTAAAGATCTCAATTATGATTTCAAACTTGCCGGTGAGAAGAGGTTATTTGACATAGCTCACTTGATGAATGGAGAACCTAGGCCTACTAGAATGCCAAACTATTTAAAGAAAAATTTAAAAGATGGCATGACAAGAGGATACAAAAGCTTGAGTTTAACGTAGGTGATTATGTTTTGCTTTTCAACTCTCATTTAAGATTTTTTGCAGGAAAACTTCTCTCTAAACGGGAAGGCCCTTACGTTATCGAGGAGGTCTATCGTTCCGGTGTCATAAAAATCAACAACTTCGAAGGCACAAATCCGAAGGTGGTGAACGGTCAAAGAATCAAACATGATATCTCAGGTAATCATATAAATGTTGAAACCAATGCTATTGAAACTGTAACCCCGGAGGAATACATAAGGGACACTTTCCAGAACGTTTCAGACTCCGAAAAGGAATAGGTATGTGGTACGGTAAGTAAACCGACTCCAAAACAGTTCTAATAGCAATTTTTCTCCATTTTGGAATATTTAAGAAAATATAAAAAATAAGAAGTAGTCCGGGAAGGACACGAGGCATCCACGAGGGTGGAGGGCGCGCCCTACCATCCTGGGCGCGCCCCCTGCCTCGTGGGCACCTCGTGTGCTCTCCGGACTCCGTTTTCTTGCACGATACTTCTTTTGGTCAGTAAAAATTCATTATATAATCTCCCGAAGGTTTTGACCACCGTATCACGCAAATATTCTCTGTCTTTGTTTCAAGCTGTTTTCTGTCAGATCTGTCAAGGCCAGGCATCATGACGTCACCCTCCTCCAACAATGAAGACAATGATGCTTGGCTATTGAAGATAGAGCTGAAAAGAGAAGAACCTGGGGAGATCAACAAGGATGATGGGAACAAGAAGGCCATGGAGGATCAAGCTCTGGCGGCAGAAGAAGAAAACATCCTTCAACCTCTTCCTAACCTCTTTACCCCAACTGAGATTGAAGCTTTCAAGATGATTGAGTTAGCTCGCATACAAAACAAGTATCTCACACAGGAAAATATTTTGTTGAAGGATCATATCGTCGCACTCAAGGGCATTATCCGCAAATTGGAGGAGATTTTACGCTCGATGTGCGATTATCCACCATCATCATCAATACCTTCATCACCTCTGAGGACATAATCGCATGGGTATGGGCACTCCCCTTGGCAACTGCCAAGCTTGGGGGAGGTGCCCCGGTATCGTATCACCATCACACTCCTATCTTTACCGTTTTTCTTAGTTCGATCCTTTTGGTAATATCTTGATCTAGTAGAATAAAGTTTTGGTATGAATTAGTTTTGAGTTTTTCTTTATGATCCCTCTATGTAATCGAGTCCGTGAGCTATATATATAATAAAGATTAGTGTTGAGTCAAGGCTTTGCTATCTTGCTATGATCTTGAGTGAATAAAAGAGTAAAAAGAAATAAGAGACCGTATTGATCTTATGGATAGTAATGACTTCACACATAAAGAGTATGAGGCATAAAAGTTGTTGAGAGTTGGCAAACTTAGTTTTGGTCATCGTTGCAATTAATAGGAAGTAATAAGAAAGAGAGGTTCTCACATATGAATATACTATCTTGGACATCTTTTATGATTGTGAGCACTCATTAAAGTATGACATGCTAAAGAGTTGATGTTGGACAAAGAAGACAACATAATGGGTTACGTTTTCTCACATTTCAGTTAAAGTGTATTGTCATGGATCATTCAAGCATGTTGAGCTTGCCTTTTCCCCCTCATGCTAGACAAATTCCTTGCACCAAGTAGAGATACTACTTGTGCTTCCAAATATCCTGAAACTCAGTTTTGCCATGAGAGTCCACCATACCTACCTATGGATTGAGTAAGATCCTTCAAGTAAGTTGTCATGTTGTAAGCAATAAAAATTGCTCTCTAAATATGTATGACTTATTAGTGTGGAGAAAATAAGCTTTATATGATCTTGTGATATGGAAGTAATAAAAGCGATGGACTGCATAATAAAGGTTCATATCACAAGTGGCAATATAAAGTGACGTTCTTTTGCATTAAGATTTCGTGCATCCAACCCTAAAAGCACATGACAACCTCTGCTTCCCTCTGCGAAGGGCCTATCTTTTACATTATGCAAGAGTCAAGGTGATCTTCACCTTTCCCTTTTTATTTTATCCTTTGGCAAGCACCTCGTGTTGGAAAGATCCGTACATATATCCAATTGGATGTAAGTTAGCATGAACTATTATTGTTGACATTACCCTTGAGGTAAAACGTTGGGAGGCAACACTATAAGCCCCTATCTTTCTCTGTGTCCGACTAAAACTCCATAACCATAAGTATTGCGTGAGTGTCAGCAATTGTGAAAGACTAAATAATAGTTGAGTATGTGGACTTGCTAAAAGCTCTTATATTGACTCTTTCCTATGTTATGATAAATTGCAATTGCTTCAATGACTGAGATTATAGTTTGTTAGTTCTCAATGAAGTTTCTGATTCATACTTGACATTGTGAATAGATTGTTACTTGAGCATAAGAAATCATATGACAATATATATATATATATATATATATATATATATGTTGTTGTTATAAGAATGATCATGATGCCCTCATGTCCGTATTTTATTTTATCGACACCTCTATCTCTCAACATGTGGACATATTTGTCGGCATTCTGGGAACGGGGGTCCCCAGACTTGCCTGCCTGCGGCCTGCGGCGTGGCTCAAAGGGGGCCCAGCACGGCCCATCTTCATCAGCACAAGCTCAAGACCCACGCGAGGGGCCAAGCCTCGCGGGATGGACGACAAGGAGCTTCCTTAGGCACGGCCTCGTCAGGCTGGCTCACGAGGAGGCGGAGAGTTCAAGGCGGGGTACCTCACGAGGTGCCCATGACGCAAGCCATGATGACCAAGGGCGCCAGCCGGGCGCCAGCCCGCGTAGTGTCCTTCTTTCCTCTTTGGTGCAAGGGGAGCAAGCGCAGGCGAGAGCATCAAGCAAAGGCATCCATTTCGGTGCAACAAGACCAAGACCAGTCCAACGGCAGGATGGAGGTCACCGTGGAGCCCAAGTCGGCGTCACCACCAGAGCCTTTGACAGGCGAGGACCAACTTTAGTCAGGATAAGTGTACTAGATGTTCCCCTTCAAATTGGCCAATTGTTGGCGCCCTTCCCGCTCAATATTTGGGAAGAGGTCTAGGGCCTTCGCCTATAAATAGGACTAGCCACCCACAGGGTGGAGGGATCGATCCACCCGGCCGGCAAAAAGAGAGAGACCACAAGAACAGTCCCTCGTGAGGCTGTTCTTCCTTGTATTGTTCATCATCAGCCCAAGAGGCAATCCACTACACCACACACTGGAGTAGGGTATTACACCATAATGGTGGCCTGAACCAGTATAAATCTTGTGTCTCTTGTGTTGTTCTTCTTGTAGTTTAGATCCTAGCGATTCGGTGAAGAACGGGTAGGTAGAAGGCGAAACCTCCATGTGCACCCCAGTGTTCGAACCTCAAGGGTCTGCCGGAACCCTAAATCTGACATTTGGCGCGCCAGGTAGGGGTGCACCGGGATCCACCTTCCGCCACTTTGTGTCCCGCCACATCGTCATCACCATGTCCAGCGACCAAGCGGGTAACCCTACCCCCTGGACAGCTTAGCCCGCCGGCGCAGAACCGCTCGCCCAGGGCAACCCAACGCCCCAGGCAGCTCGCGGTCCGCAGGGTGCTGCGGGCCGTGGGCGACGCGGACAGACCCCGACAGCTCTCACACCGCGACAGACGCGGTCGGCAACAAGAGCCTCCAACCACGCCGCGGCCACGGCACCGTACACTCGCCGGGAGCAGGCGAACTCAAGGGCCGCGCTCACGGTGGCCCGAGAGCTGCTGTAGTGCAGGCTGATGGAAGGCGGCCGCGACGTGCTGCTAGAGCGGGTGGCAGAGCTCCTGGGCTTCGCTGCCTCGGGGGCTCACCCCTTCTGCACTCAACTCCCGTCTCAGGCCCAGAGCAGCCCGCGCGGGGGCCCCACACGCGCCCGCGGGCTCCAAGGCTACCCCGGTGCCAATGAAGCCGTCGGCACCGGGCCAGCGGTTGCGCTGACTCTGCTCCCCGCTGGCGAAGAAGGACTCGTCACAACCCAGGGCACCAGTGGGCCGCTGCATTACCACCCCCAGGTTGGCACATCAAGCAGAGCTCCATGGCACGCGGAGCACTATGACATGGCCTTCGGGGTGGCGGCCCCCGAAGAGTACGTGCCCCGCATGTTGGACCAAGGGCACCCGCACGAAGGCGAACAAGGCTCGCTCCACAGCCCAAGATGGGGGGACGAGGCACTAGAAGCTGAGCTCTTCCAGGAGTCCCGGGGCGGCCCCACCGGCCACACTGGAAGCGACGATTATCGGGTACCGCTAATTCCTCGGGAGCAGGCATACGCTAATCATGGGTCGCAGGAGATGCAGGTCGCCGCAACGAGCAGCTGCCCTGCTCCCGCAGCCTCCTACCCTTCAGGAGGAGGGCATTGGGGGCTGCAGGGGAGGGGCTAAGATCCGACATCACCACCGCGGCGTTCGGAGCAAGGCGTTCCCAGGAGGTAGGCCCTCCGCTGGGGAGGCGCCTCAGGGCCTGCCCCTGGCGGAGGACCCATGGTCGTCAGGGGAACCGCTGGCGACCGCTCTACCCCATCGGCGGCGTCCTGGTTTCCGGTCGTCGTCGATGGCACTAGAGTGTGGCGCAAGGCGGGGCCCTCGTCTGGCGATATGAAGCAAGGCCGGTACCTGTGAAGAAGGCCCAGTGCCTGTGAAGCTCGCAGCCCCGTGACACTCTCACGTAATAATGAGTGGGGCTGTACACGCCCCAAAGTCTCAGGGGTGCCGGCCTCAAGCCCTGGGGCTCCCTCCCACACCCAGTGGCAACACTTAGCTCCACGCTGGTGAGAAGACATCCAAGACTAGACTAGGTGCCGGACGCGGCCTTGTTCTGCCTTCGTTGCTTTTCCCTTGGTTGTTGCTTTCCCCCGCTGGATTTAAATTGGATTCGGATTTGAGATTTGCGTGTGTTCGGGGAAGGGGTGCTTAGTCTCGTTTGAGCAATCTCTCGCGTTTCGGTTATGACCTCGCCTCAGCTGCCTCCCCTTGTGAGCCCCTCGCGAGCCGGGTCTGGCCTAGCTTGCGTGCAGCCCAGACTGCCGCCGCCATATCCTCTCAGGAGGCTTTTTCACTGCAGATCCTACGGATTCGATCAAGAGGCATTCGAGATGCCACAGCCTCCTGCGTATTATCTAAGGACCCACATGGGACAAAGGTAAAACTAGCCATCCGGTTCTTCACCTAGCCAACCACTTGGCGCGGGCACGTGGGCCGTACGACGAACATAAGCTTTACGTGAGGGGCACCCCCTCCCAAAATGCTCTTACAATCGGCAGGCCAAAGAGCCTGAGTTCTATTCATGCAGGGTAGGAAAACAGGAGCAATGCGCGGTCAGTCGGATAAATCCCCCAATGCATCCTCAGGAGCACCACCCGAACCGTCGCTGGCGTCGCTGGCCTCGCCATCGCCTTCTGTGTTGTCGCCGGCGGCGTCAGGACCGTTCACCACGCCGCCCTCGTCGGTGGCCACAACCGCGTCATCATCGTCTGAGGCGAAGGCCCTGACAAGAGCATCCACATTGTCTTCCACCCAGTCCGCCAGGTCACCCCGGACAGCCTGGGGAACTGGGGCGATGGCGGCGTCAAAGTCGAAGTGAGGGTCCATGTTCTGGAGATGGCTGAAGACACGGGAGAAGGCGCGCCCGAGCAGGGCGCGGCTCCTTTCCTCCACCAACCTGTTGGCCCTGACCGACCGCGCCTCCAGCTGCATCACGATGTCGGTGAAGAACTGAAGGTTGCCGGCGTAGTTGGTTGCATGCGGTGCGCCAACGGCCGCCTCGCAGATGTTGCCCAAGGCCGCGTTGGCTCTCTCCCGAAGCGTGGCGAGCATGGGGGCGTGCTCATGTTCCAGGAGCCGTCGCTGGCGTATCTCGTCCGCATTCCAGCGCGCAACGGCCTCAGCCTCGTCCAGCCATTGGCGAAGAAGAAGCACCTCGGCGCAAGAGGTAGTCGACTCCTCCTGCGCCACTTCAAGTGCGGCCCGCAAGGCATCACCCCGCCGCGTCGCTTCCTCCAGCTTGGTCCTCAAGGCGGTGGTCCTACCTTCAGCCTCGGTCCGGATCAACGCCAGCCTCTCCTCGAACTCGCGCTCGAGGTTCGAGCGCGCCATTGCCACCCGACGTCTGACCTCCTCCAAGACACGCGTTTCCCGCGCAGTGCCATCGTTCTCCTCTCGTGTCACCAAGCGCTCCCTTGTCTCCAGGCGCTCGTACTCACGAGCGCGTTCGGCAGCCTCCAACGTCAGCGCTTCCTCACACTTCTGGAGCTCCGCTGGGTCACCGGAAGTCACCTTCATCGATGCGAGGGTCGCCTCGTGCAGCTCCACCTGCTCCTCCAGTGAGCGGCACCGGGCCAGGAGTTCCCGTGCCCGCTCTTCCGTCGCCTCTCGCCGCTGGTTAGCTTCCCGGGCCTCCTCGACAGCCTGGGAACAGGCCACCCGAGAGGCCGCCAGCGACGCCTTGGCCTCGTCATCCTCAAGATCGCGTTGGCGGCGCACGAGGGCGACTGCCGCCTCCAGCAGGCGCCTTTCCGTAACCAAACGCAGGCCCTCGGCCTCAAGGCGCGCGTCTTCATCAGCAAGCTCTTCACCAAGCAGGCTCACCGCGTCAGCCGCCCTTCGAAGGAACCCTTGGCGAAGAGCGCGACGCTCTCGAGCGCGCTCAAGTACGTCTTCCACGCTGTCATCCGCCCCAAGCAAGCGCCGGGGGGCACTGATCAGTGCTCCCCCTCCGGGCAGGGGGCTGGGGGCTGGCACCCTTGAAGCGTCCGGGCGCGCCTCGCCAGAAGCCCGGCCTGGGGCCAGTCCATCCCTAAGTGAAGAGCGCTGGGAGTACCCCAGCCAATCACGATCCACGACCAGACGAGAAGCCCACGGCAGGCTGGCTAGGCCCCGGGAAGGCTCGCAAAGGAAGGCCACGAGGCGTGCGGGGCCGCGTTGCACCTCGGGGTGATTCGTCTCTTCGATCGACCTCACCACAAGGGCTCCACTGCTCGGAGCGACAAGAGGCGATGGCGAAGGCGGAAGCTGGGAGGATGGCTCCTCAGTCATCTCCGTGAGCTCGGGAGGAAGGGCCCTGTGGAGCAAGGTTCAGGAAGGGAAGCAGAAGAATCTGGAGCTGGGGAGGGAGAAGGCTTACTCATCGATGGCGAAGTACTTTCCGCGCTTCAGCAGGCGACAAGGGTAATCGTCGCCCAGGGCCTCCCTTCTCTTCCGGAGGCCTCAAAGTCCATGCAGAAGCGGCCCAAGAGTTCGGCGCAGGGGTCAGCCTGCGATGAAGAGGAAGCATCAGGGTGGCCCGCGTCAGGGGTGTCTGCGTGATGCGCGTCGCCGGTCGCCCCATCAAGGAAAGCAGCTGGGGCCTCGGAGGCCTCGGCCCCACGCACGGCAAGCGGCTGCTCGCCGCCCTCAGCCCCAGCAGTGTGGGCCTCAGGGGCCGCTCCCTCCTGAGCGCTGCCTAGTGCTGTCGCCTCGGCGGGGGCACCCTCGGCCCCCGGAGGTCCATGCCTCCCTGCTCCGCCACTTGAGGAAGAACCGCCTCGACCAATTGAAAGGGCGGCCACTGTCACTGGATTCTCGCGAGGCCCCTAGAGGCTGACGGGGCACGGTCCCCATTCGTCGAAAACGGGCATCTGATTCATGAAGTCTCTCCTGCCCGAACAGAGGTACAGCAAGGCCCCCCCTTGCTGGATGCTGCCAGGGTTGGGGTCCCCAGTCAGAACCAAGAGTACCTTCCTCAACGCTTCAGGCGTCAGGTCCTCTTCCTGGAGCCTCATGCGATCCCCGCGCCCATTGAAGGCCCACATTCAGCGAGAGTGGCGCTGGAGAGGGGCGACCCGGTGTAACAGGAACTCCTTCACCACCTTGGGCGCCATCACCTCAAGCGATCTCAAGCACTCGAAGCGACGCCAGACGAAGAAGAGTTGGGGGCTTGAGAGCGTCTCCTGGCCCCAGCCCGAATTGAGGACAACAGGCGAGGTCGGCTTCGACAGCAGGGGGCTGGGCACCCCCACATCCACATACATCCACCGCTCGCGGAACCCAGGCGCTGGCGGAGGATGACCAAAGTCAATCCCTAAGGCCGCCGTCTCGGGTGCAGCGATGAAGCTTGCGCATCCCGAGCACTGGGCAGGGTCGACGAGGTGCAGAGCGAAGAAGTGGCGCAACAGGGCGACCTATGGGATGATGCCAACCATAGCCTCGCAAACGAAGGCGAAGACCGCCAGAAGAGTAATGGAGTCAGGACCCAGATGCATCATGTGGATCTGATAATGGGAGAGCATGGCGTTGAAGAAATCCAAAAAGTGGGGAATTAGCCCCACCCACAGGGCATCGACGAAATAAGGGACCTCGGTGATTATCCTATCAATGGAGAACCGAGACGCGGGCCAGGCCGTCGTCCTCCCGCATTCATTGAAGATGGTGGCCAGGGCCAAACTGACCTTGTTCAAGCCCTCCCGAATGACTATGATCAACCGGTCCACGGCGGGGGCCGCCGACGGCGGCGAGCAAGGCGAAGGCATGGGTCCCTTCCCTCTCCCCTTCTTCGTCGGAGCCATGTCGGCGGAAGGGGGGGAGGAAAGGTTCGAGATTGGCTTCGAAGCGGAAGCTGGAGTTCGAAAGGAGGAAGGACAGAGGGCGCACGAGCAACGGAAAGGGGAGTCGTTATGTATAACTGCAAGTCCGCCTAGCCTGGCACCAAATGAGGAGGCGTGGGGGAACAGTGCCGCCCACGTCCAATCAACCGCCATGCGGCGCCCAAGGCCGCAGGCTGTTAGGGCCCGTCACGCTTTGCACTTGCCCTTTCGCCTCTCTACTTGGCCAAGTCCGGGCGCGCCTTGGGCCCAGGGGCTACTGTCGGCGTTCTGGGAACGGGGGTCCCCAGACTTGCCTGCCTGCGGCCTGCGGCGTGGCTCAAAGGGGCCCCAGCACGGCCCATGTTCATCAGCACAAGCTCAAGACCCTCACGAGGGGCCAAGCCTCGCGGGGCGGACGACAAGAAGCTTCCTCAGGCACGGCCTCGTTAGGCTGGCTCACGAGGAGGCGGAGAGTTCAAGGCGGGGTACCTCGCGAGGTGCCCATGACGCAAGCCATGACGACCAAGGGCGCCAGCCGGGCGCCAGCCCGCGCAGTGTCCTTCTTTCCTCTTTGGTGCAAGGGGAGCAAGCGCAGGCGAGAGCATCAAGCAAAGGCGTCCATTTCGGTGCAACAAGACCAAGACCAGTCCAACGGCAGGATGGAGGTCACCGTGGAGCCCAAGTCGGCGTCACCACCAGAGCCTTTGACAGGCGAGGACCAACTTTAGTCAGGATAAGTGTACTAGATGTTCCCCTTCAGATTGGCCAATTGTTGGCGCCCTTCCCGCTCAATATTTGGGAAGAGGTCCAGGGCCTTCGCCTATAAATAGGACTAGCCACCCACAGGGTGGAGGGATCGATCCACCCGGCCGGCAAAAAGAGAGAGACCACAAGAACACACCCTCGCGAGGCTGTTCTTCCTTGTATTGTTCATCATCAGCCCAAGAGGCAATCCACTACACCACACACTAGAGTAGGGTATTACACCACAATGGTGGCCTGAACCAGTATAAATCCTGTGTCTCTTGTGTTGTTCTTCTCGTAGTTTAGATCCTAGCGATTCGGTGAAGAACGGGTAGGTAGAAGGTGAAACCTCCGCGCGCACCCCAGTGTTCGAACCTCAAGGGTCTGCCGGAACCCTAAATCCGACAATATTCTTCGATATCGGCTTCCTCTTGAGGACAAGCGAGGTCTAAGCTTGGGGGAGTTGATACGTCCATTTTGCATCATGCTTTTATATCAATATTTATAGCATTATGGGTTGTTATTACAGGTTATGTCACAATACTTATGGCTATTCTCTCTTATTTTACAAGGTTTACATGAAGAGGGAGAATGCCGCCAGTTGGGATTCTGGGCTGGAAAAGGAGAAAATATTGGAGACCTTTTCTGCATGGTGGGTTGTTTCATTAGAACAGTCCTTAAGTAGTGAGATCTGTATGTGTGATTTAAGAATCAGGGACTAACATGCATTGGGCCCGAAACCAATGGACCCTCTCGGCTTCTTAACCACCCTAGTCCTCTGTCCAGGAGTTGCAAGTAGTTTCAGGTGTTTGTAGCATACTGGAGGCCGTGGGCAGCGCTGACCCTCAGGGTGGGCTGTGATGCGGTAGGTACGTGGCCGGGCATGCCGGGCACCCGTTAGGTGTCTCGGAACCCTGTACACATTGTTTGAGGCCGTATGTGGAAACCTCGGCCAGACTCCCTGCGGATGGAACCTGAATAGGCGATAAACTTGGACTAGAGACTTGAGTGTTTAGGTAGGTTGTGGCCGACACCCACGTTGGGCTTCCGCTTGAAGGTTGTCGAGTGCATGTCGTGTAAATGGTGATAAGTGGTGGAAGCGTGTATGAAGAAGTACACCCCTGCACGGTTAACCTCATCTATTCGAATAGCCGCGTACGCGGTAAAGGACTACTTGGTTGCCTATACAGTTCATACACAAGTAAAAGGATACTACTAAAAGCCTCAATATAAGCATGAGTGCCGAGGATGGATCTTCCGTAGGATGATGGAGGTGGATCCTCGGTAGTGTATTGAAGTGGTGTGTAGTGGACTCGAGTGCGCAAAACAATTACAAGTTGGTGTCTCGTAAGATAGCTTAGCCAAGAGTCAAAGCTGGCTTGCTGCCATAACCCCACCATCCCTTCTTGATAATGTGAATGTATGTACGATCTGATGTAAGTCTTGGTGAGTACCTTTGTACTCATGTTTGCTTAATTTACGTTTTACAGAAGATGTTGCAACCCCTTCTGATGGGTTCTTCATAGACGTTGATGTAGACGAGTAGGCTGAAGCACAGGTGGTGATCTTGAGCACACGATAGACCGTGTAGGATAGCCAGGCTTCCTCAAGCCTCTTTTATTTTCTAGATGTCTGTACTCAGACATGTTACTTCCGTTGTTGGCTTGTATGTTTGTATGACTTGAATGATGGGTCGTGTGACCCATACCTGTGTGTATGATATGTATGGCTCTCTGAGCCTTTAAATAAAGTACTTGAGTTGTAGAGTCATGTTGTGATGCCATGTTGTATTTGCACATATCGAGCATATTGTGTGCATGATTGAAATGCTTGGTATGTGTGGGATCTGACTATCTAGTTGCTTATCCTTGGTAGCCTCTCTTACCGGAAAATGTCTCCTAGTGCATCCACTGAGCCTTGGTAGCTTGCTACTGCTTCGGAACACTTAGGCTGACCGGCATGTGTCCTTATTCGATCATGTGTCTGTCCCTACGGGGAAATGCCACGCGATGACTACCAGAGTCCTGTTAGCCTGCTACAGCCCGGTTTACCGGATTCCTGCTAGCCCAGTTGCTATAGCCCGGATTCACTCGCTGGTGACCGACACGTTCGTTGCTGGGTCACATATGCCTGTCTCTATAAGTTAGTGCCACTTTGGGTTCACAACTAGCCATGTCAGCCTGAGCTCCTTGTCATATGGATGCTAGCGACACTATCATATACGTGTGCCAAAAGGCGCAAATGGTCCCGGGCAAGGTAAGGCAACACCCGTGGGGATACCGTGTGTGAGGTTGCAAAGTGATATGAGGTGTTACATGCTAGATCGGCGTGGCATTGAGTTGGGGTCCTGACAACGTTGGCATCAGAGTCAGACTGCATGTAGGTTCTCCAAGCCAAACTGGTCGATGTTGAGTCTAGAAATGCTTTAGTTATATGTAGGGGAATTGATTGTGGGATGGAATGTAAGGTTATTTTTACTCCTTTACCTCATGGCATTCTGATATGAGTCAGTCGATTCTTTCCATCGGGGGTTAAGGACTAGGATCTCTTCTCTCTATCAGGTTCACGTGTTACTAATTCGTAGTACCTTATAGGATTGATGGTTACAAGCCTAGCTCAGTTCTACTACCCTATTACGTTGATAAGTTGGACCCAGAACCTTGATATGATGTTGTTGAGTGTCTATGCAATCTTTTGCAAGGTGTCTCAAAATCCTTTTTGAGCATTTATAGCCGTTATGTTGTCCAATTTCTGCTAGAAATTCTAATGTCTTTGAATTATTGGTGTTCCAAATGTCGTCTCGCACTGTTCACCAGGTGGTTCGACTGACCTGTGGCATTGACGTGCCCGGGCATACAGCCATGTTAGTACGGGTGATGACTGATGTTGGTTACCGATGGTATCCTGAATATACCATCGAGGAGCAGTTACGCGACTTCAACCATAGTCAGTTCATCTATACTATGAGGATTTTTCCAGCCTATCCTGGTTCTACCGAGCCTTTGCACTGGTCCTATGGACTCGGTATCACCATAGAGATGTCCGTTCAGGACGCTGCCTACTCGATGATTTCTATCGTCCGGGCTGGGTATGCTTCGTTGAACGATACTGAGTTCCGCTATTTGTCGGCGGCACGTACTGGTTCAGAGGGCTACTACACCGGGTTCTATGCCGATGCTGCTCACGAGGAGCCACTTCTTTGCACTACTACCGAGATGCTAGAGGAGAGAGATCGAGAGAACCATGCTTTACGTATGGAGTTGTACAATACCCGCCAGGACCACTGGGTTACACTGACACGGCTTGCACCAGCCGTTCAGACAGGCTACCTGGATATGCATGACTTGTACCCTGTTCGCACACGTCTTCCGGCTCGCATGGATTATGCAGATGTTGGAGGTATCACGCCTCCGCGCGGGCGCCGTATTCCACCCTTTGTGGGGCCGAGGCCTCATCCGAGCCCGTACGGTCCACAGTCTCGACGTGATCGTGAGTTCCCGGATCCACACGTGCCACTTCTAGGCTAAGCGGGGGACCTGTACGAGGACTACTACGGAGCTGGAGATGACTGAGCCGGATCGCGACACTAGTAGTTTGTAGTAGTCATATTTCCACATTCCTGCGTGTCTTGTGGAATATGACATAGTTTGTACTAGGTTCCGGAGGTGTAGAAAAATAATTTATAGGAGCTTGGGATGCCTCCCATGATATGTAATCTTCCTTTCACCGCAGTTGTACTCAGTATGGTCTTGTACTAAACCATGTATGGTGTGTATGGCGATGGAATAAATGTAGCAGTTTCTGTATTTACCATGTCATACGGATGAACATCTTGCATTCCGAGTTATCCCTTACATTCTGCACTTCTATGTCAGAGTTTTATCGTTCTGGTCTAAACCATTGTCTTGTTTTCTAAGGATGGTCAACACCCGCAACAACCCTGCTGCCCCGGAGCAGGCTGAAGGAAGTGGGGCTGGAAATGCGAACCTACCTCATCCTCCCTCTCTGGCTGAGGTCATGCTGGAGGCCGAGAGGAAAAAATGGGAGACCAACCATTTGCTGGAACGCATCAAACAAAACACAACACTGCACCAGAGGAACTACTTGGTGTCTCTCAGCGACTTCATCAAGTTACACCCACCCACCTTCCATCATTCCATCGAGCCCCTCGACACCGATGATTGGCTTTGCAGCATTACCCACAAGCTACGTTTTGCACACGTAGCCGAAGCTGACAAGGTCAAATATGTTGCCTACCATCTTGAAGGCCCTGCCAGTCTCTGGTGGGAGAACTATGAGGCCATGCGCCCAGCTGGCCAGGTCACTACTTGGGCAGAGTTCAGTGAGGCTTTCCGTGAACATCACATCCCGGAAGGTCTTATGGATCACAAGCGTGAGGAGTTCTGCAGTTTCACCCAAGGTAGACTCACTGTCGATGCATACAACAGGGAGTTCGGAAACCTAGCACGTTATGCAACTGAGGAAGTTTCCACCGATGCCAAGAAGCAGGCAAGGTTCCGCAAGGGACTTAGCCCCGAGCTTCGGCGTGATCTCCGTCTACACGAGTGCACTTCATTCCAGAAGCTTGTGAACAAGGCCATCAGTGCTGAGACAGGTCATACTGATTTCGATGCTTCACGCAAGCACGGCCATGACACTGGTTCCTCATCCGGTTCTGGTTCCCAGAAGCGCCGGGTGTGGGTGCCTAACACCGCCCTGTCACCTAGGTTCACACTGAGGCCATCCTATCAGGTGCCTCGCCCAACCCAGCAGTATGCACCGGCCAAGTCCTATGGTGGGTCAACCAATAATGCTCCTCCATGCACCAGCACTGTGACGTGTTTCAAGTGTGGAGAACCGGGTTACTACATGTGAGAGTGTCCCCAGACCAACCCCAACCAGTCTGGAAAGGCTGTTGGCCGTGGCAAGCCAACAGGGAAGGTGTACTACGCCAAGCCGGCCACCACTGCATGTGGCCATGTGAACTATGTCTCAGCTGAAGAGGCTTAGGAGGATCCTAACGTCGTTCTCGGTACGCTCCTTGTTAATTGCCATCCGACATCTGTTCTTTTTGATACTGGAGCATCTCATTCATTCATATCCGAAAGCTATGCTCGTTTGCATAACACCACATTCTATGACATGTCCTCTACCATGGAAATTTTTACTCCTGGTTCTAGATGGCAAACTTCTAAAGTAAGCCATGGGAATGAAATTTAGGTCGATAGACTTGTTTTCCTTGTGTCTTTGATAGATCTCAAATCTTCGGACATTAATATCATCTTGGGTATGGACTGGATGCCAGCCCATCATGCCAAGATTGATTGCTTCTCTAGGACTGTTCAACTTACCCATCCATCAGGCAAGGTAGTCAAATGTCTTGACCCGAGTAGCGAAGCGATAGCTACATTCTCTCAATGCCAGTCCTTTGCCAGATCTCGAAGACGTTCCGGTAGTTCGTGACTTTCCGGATGTCTTTCCAGAAGAGCTGCCAGGTGTTCCACCTGATAGAGATGTTGTGTTCGTGATAGATGTTATCGCGGGAACCGTTCCAATCTCTAGAAGACCCTATAAGATGGCACCACTAGAACTAGCCGAGCTTAAGAAACAACTCGATGAGTCCTTGAAAAAGCGTTTCATCCGTCCTAGTTCTTTTCCTTGGGCTTGTCCCGTCCTCTTCGTCAGGAAGAAGGATGGTACGGATCAGATGGTTGTAGATTATTGACCCGTCAACTTGGTCACAATAAAGAACAAGTATCTGCTCCCCAGGATCAACGACCTGTATGATCAGCTCGCTGGATCCTCAGACTTTTCTAAGATGGATTTGAGGTTGGGCTACCATCAAATCAAAATCAAGAACGGGGACATTCCCAAAACGGCCTTTGTTACTTGTTATGGCCAATACGAGTACATTGTCATGTCCTTCGGTTTACACTACAAAAAAAGACACATCCGTGACATTTTGGGCCGAACAAAAAAAAAATATGTCATACATATGACACTTCTATGACGATAATTGTGACAAAACCCGGTATCATCATAGATGTGGTGGGCTCCTACTTCTATGACAAAAAATCATGACAGAAAATGGGCTTTTCGTCCTGGGCGGGCCGGAGACGCAGCTGCATGACATTCTTTGGGCCGTCCATGACGGAAAAAATCGTGGTAGAAGCGAGGGGGAGGAAAATTTCGGGGAGTTGCCGGTTACGGTGGGAGGTCGGGGGGTGGAGCGATGCGTGTTTCTCTCGTACGTACGCGCGTGTGTGCGAGGCGTTGGCTCTAATTGAAGCCGAGCGAGGCGTTAGGCTCTAACTGAACCCGAGCGATTGCACTGCAGGCTACGCGTTACTGAACCCGAGCGATCGATCGATGGCTGTTAACTGAACCCGACGGAGCGATTCCTTCGCTACTGCTGCTAACTGAAGCCGATCGATTGGATGAACAGTGAGCAGTGCGGGGGGTTTGGATGAACAGTGAGCGGTAGCGTTGCCTCTGGATGAACTGGAACCCGTGGTGTGGAGGGCTGGATGAACAGTAGACGGTGGAGGGGTGGCCGTGGAGGGGTGGTTGAACAGGACCCCGTGGTGTGGAGGGCTGGATGAACAATAGACGGTGGAGGGGTGCCCATGGAGGGGTGGTTGAACAGTAGCCGGTGGAGTAGCGCACGGTGGAGGCTAGATGAACAGGAGCCCGTGGAGGCTGGAGGAGGTCGACGGTAGCCCGTGGAGGCTGGGGGAGGTCGACGGTGGAGATGAACAGTATCCCGTGGAGTCCC
>NC_041387.1:116639049-116646964 GCF_002162155.2 Triticum dicoccoides | reverse complement strand
CAACACAAGTCCGTTTCGTCCGTTTTGCAGTACACCACACCCCTCCCGATGAACAGGACCCCCGTTTCGACCGTAGCGCTCCAACACAAGTCTGTTTCGTCCGTTTTGCGGTACACCACACCCCTCTCGATCAACAGGACCCCCGTTTCAACCATAGGAGGTCCGTTTCCTCCGTTTTGCGGTATGCCAGGCCCCTCCCGATCAAGAGGACCCCGTTATGAACGTGGCCGGTCGAACACAAGGCCGTTTCCTCCGTTGTGCGGTACGCCAGGCCTCGTTTCCATCGCCTGTTCTGTCCAAGCCCTCCCGATGAACACGACCATGCATTCCGTTCTGACCCAGTCGGTTGGCTCCCCATGAACACGACGACGACGCTGTTTCTCCGTTCTGACCCAACCATGTATGTATGCGCGAGTAGGCGTTCGAGACCCTGCCCGTATGTACGTACGTGGCCGTATTTTCTTTCTTGCACCCTCGCCGCTGTACGTACGTGTACATGCTACGTGCGCGCCTCTACTATGACACGTGCGCGCCTCTACATCCACCAGTATATATGTATGTACACGTTCACGACCAGAATGACAATGGTACGTACGCTTCGACCAGGTGGGTCCCGACTGTCAGGCACTTCCTTGCCTGCGAAGATGTAGCTGGTGCGTCCTAGCAGTCAGGGGGGCGAATCATTTTTTTTGCCTGGACGCACTTCCTTGCGTGCGAAGATGTAGCTGGTGGGTCCCAGCAGTCAGGGGGGCAAATTGTTTTTTTTGCCTGGACGCACTTCCTTGCGTGCGAAGATGTAGCTGGTGGGTCCCAGCAGTCAGGGGGGCGAATCGTTTTTTTTGCCTGGATGCACTTCCTTGCATGCGAAGGTGCAGCTGGTGGGTCCCAGCAGTCAGGGGGGAAACATTTTTTCGCGAAATACTGTGGCCCGTCCGGTGGGTCCCTGCTATCAGGTGGAGGAATAATTATTTTCCGTGTAGTAAGGAGGCACTTCCTTGCTGCGGTCGTGGACCCAGCTATTAGCCTCTCCACATACAGTCCACGTCCGATGGAAGTCGTTCCTTGACCATGTTGACCACGCCGCGCCGAGAGCACCAGGGCGGTGGACGACGGCGAGGCCTAGGAAGGGGACGATGGGGAGCCGGGGAAGACGCGGCAGTGGAAGCCCGCGCGGAGAGGAGTACGAGGGTTCACTGGTTCGGCTGCGGTGTGAGGCTGCCATCGCCGCAGGGCCTGGCCAGCAGTGGGAATAGTAGGGGGCGGTGAGGCCTCCGCGGTAGCACATCCGACCACGGGAAGCAGGAGCATGCGGCATGACCGGTGCTGCTTTGGGCGGCTGGAGCAAGAAGACCAGAGGTTAAAGAAGCACTACGGCCGTTGGATGGACATCGTACGGTCACTGGAGCTAGAATCGTTTATATTGACTAAGTTGACAAAGCCCTTCATCCCCGTTAACTTAGTAGGCCCACAAGTCAGCCTCCCACCAAGGTGGGTCCCAGCTAGCAGGGGGTATTCATTTTTTTGTGCATAATAAGGAGGCACTTCCGGTGGGTCCGAGCTGACAGCAGGGGGAACGTTTTTTTCGCGAAATATAGTGGCCCATCGGGTGGGTCCCAGCAGTTAGGGGCAAACATTTTTTTCGCATAATACTGGTGGCCCGTCTAGTGGGTCCCTGCTATCAGGTGGAGGAATAATTATTTTCCGCATAATAAGGAGGCACTTCCTTGCGGCTGCCGTGGACCCAGCTGTCAGCCTCTTCACGTACAGTATTCTTTCAATGGAATTCGGTCATTGACCACATTGACCACGCCGCGCCGAGAGCACCATGGCGGTGGACGACGGCGAGGCCTAGGAAGGGGACGACGCGGAGCTGGGGAAGACGCGGCAGTGGATGCCCACGCGGAGAGGAGTACGAGGGTTCACTGGTTCGGCTGCGCTGTCGTCGCCGCAGAATAACAGGGGGTGTGGGTGAGTGGAGTGGAGGGATGGCCTGGCCAGCGGTGGGAGTAGTATGGAGGCGGTGAGGCCTCCGCGGCAGCACAGCCGGCCACGGGAGGCAGGAGCAGGCAGCACGACCGGCGCTGCTTTGGGCGGCTGGAGCAAGAAGACCAGAGGTTGAAGAAGCACTACGGCCGTTGGATGGACATCGTACGGTCACTAGAGCTAGAATTGTTTATATTGACTAAGTTGACAAAGCCCTCCGTCCCTGTCAACTTAGTAGGCCCACAAGTCAGCTTCCCACCAAGGCGAGTCCCAGCTAGCAGGGGGAGTATTCATTTTTTTTGTGCATAATAAAGAGGCACTTCCGATGGGTCCGAGCTGACAGCGGGGGGAACGTTTTTTCACGAAATACGGTGGCCCGTCCGGTGGGTACCAGCAGTCAGGGGGGAAACGTTTTTTTGCAAAATAAGGTGGCCCATCCGGCGGGTCCCTGCTGTTAGGTGGAGGAATAATTATTTTGCGCGGAGGCACTTCCTTGCGGCTGCCGTGGACCCAGCTGTCAGCCTCTCCACGTGCAGTACTCTTCCGATGGAAGTCGGTTGTTGACCACGCCGCGCCGAGAGCACCAGGGCGGTGGACGACGGTGACGCCTATGAAGGGGACGACGCGGAGCCGGTGAAGACGCAACAGTGGAAGCCCGCACGGAGAGGAGTACGAGGGTTCACTGGTTCGGCTGCGGTGTGAGGCTGCCGTCGCTGCAGAATAACAGGGGGTGTGGGTGAGTGGAGGGATGGCCTGGCCAGTGGTGGGAGTAGTATGGGGGTGGTGAGGCCTCCGCGGCAGCACAGCCGGCCACGGGAGGCAGGAGCAGGCGGCACGAACGGCGCTGCTTTGGGCGGCTGGACCAAGAAGACCAAAGGTTGAAGAAGCACTACGGCCGTTGGATGGACATCGTACGGTCACTGAAGCTAGAATCGTTTATATTGACTAAGTTGACAAAGCCCTTTGTATGCTCCAACTTAGTAGGCCCACAGGTCAGCCTCCGAAACGGTGCGCCCCAGATGCCAGGGGGAGGAATCATTGT
Organism: Triticum dicoccoides; assembly: GCF_002162155.2. Taxonomy (NCBI): domain Eukaryota; kingdom Viridiplantae; phylum Streptophyta; class Magnoliopsida; order Poales; family Poaceae; genus Triticum; species Triticum dicoccoides. The sequence goes on along the minus strand of NC_041387.1, from coordinate 116,643,939 downwards.
TTGGGCGGCCGAAGCTAAGAATATCCGAGATTAAAGAAGAAGCACGGCATCCGTTGGATAGACATCCAACGGCCACTCCTCCTAGAACCGCGTGTTGACTATAATAAGTTGACAAAGCCTTGCATACGTGTCAACTTATTTTTTTAGGAGACGCGTCACTTAGTAGGCCCACAAGTGTGTGGCAGAGAACTTATAGCCCATTTGCGTTTTGTAAGAATGTACAGCCCATTTTTGAATTCTAATGGAATTTACAACAGCCCATTTACAGTTTGTTAAAAGTACATCCCATTTTCTAGCTAGGACAACGATTAATAATTTCAACCAATCGTTGAAGATAGAATTCAATAAAAATTCCCACATTTTGATGGGATCCGAAATATTTTTATCTCGAAATTTCTATTCAGATTAAATATAAATTTGTATTACGTAAAAATCCAACAAAACATTGCGCGCACAACAATGAAAATTTAAGATTTTCAAAATCCATAAATAATATTTTATAAACTAATTTCGTGTTTGGTGCATTTTTTTATAGTTACTGCCCAGTTTTTATAATTACATCCCATTTATTATTTTTAAAGCCCATTTTTTTGTTAAGCCTAATGCATCCCTCCTAGGAAAGATTTGCAGCACAGCGGGGCGGAGAATAACAAGTTGACCTTGCCTAGGTATTCCTCAAAAAGACGTATAGCTGGGCTAGACATTTTCATCTTCAAAAAAGTAGTATCTGGGCTGGATATCTGGCCTGGGCTAGACGGGCCACAACCTGCCCAGTTAATACCCTGCTCTCCTCTGAACAACAACGAAATCATCGCCAAGAAAAACTCTGCAGTTCTCACGCCTCAAAAACACAAATACTGCTCGAGCTGCTTGGTCCCAGCTGTCGGCCGCACCTTGTGCAATTATCTCGTTTATATTGACTACATTGGTTGACAATGGTGTGGGACTGTGATGTCAGGAAACCAGAAGAAAGCAAAAAAATATAGTTGTACATAATAAGGAGGCACTCGCGTACGTACGGCTATGGCCCTAGTGGGTCCCTAGTGTCATCCAGTCAAAATAAAGTTCATCTCCTGAATCCTCATGTTCGTTGACCATGTTAACAATGCTCGACGCCACGGCGAGCGCAACAACTCAAAGGACAATAGAGAGGGCCTCGCGGTCCCTACGGAGGTCTGATACAGCGCCCGCTGCTCATTTAGGAAGCCAGGATCATCGGACACCTATGAGCACCTTCGAGAAACTGAGACGACATGAAACGGTAAGGCCGCGCTTGGGAGCTCTGGTTTATTTTAAACTTGTATTAACATACAAGTGTAATTTACTCGTCATCGGAAGGCCCGAGGTTTGTAAGTAAAATCGGCTGGTTACGCGTGTAATTTGAGAGACCAGTGTATATTTTACGAGCATTGCTATACAGACGACATTACCAGACGATACATGCACGACGTGTGTATCATGCCATCCATGGGCAAGGCTAAAACAGCAGCTAACAGCTAGATTAGCAATCGTCCGAATGTCGTTCAGCGTTTTTATTGTGTGAGAAGTACTTCCGATATTTTACTAGTCGAAATCGACCAACCAAGCGCCTTTGCCCGAGACCATCTGCTTTACTTTACAAGCGTCAGTTTTACAAGCGGTTTTGGTTGGAAAACGACGATCCAATCACGGCCTAATATCATGAGTTGGTCGGAAGATCATATGGTTTCATGTCTAACCTACCCGACATGTCATATAGGCTATGAATGAAACATCAGACGATGAACTTCTTATGCACGGAAACAACAGAAGACGATGATCTTCTTAACAAGCAAATCACTGGCATTAGATCGACATGCAAAACAATACGAAGCATTATTCTCAGGAGGCACGGTGAACAGCTCGTGATGCCGCATACCACAACATTCCAAGCTTAACTTTGCAATCAAACACAAGGCCTGGCATTACATAGACAATATTCAGAACAAACTCTTAACACAGGAATATCTCAGCAGAGTAACTATTTACTTCTAAACTGAACACAGGAATAGGAAAAAACACTCGACGCTGCTCACAGCAAGGGCGTCCCACTCAAAAATATCAAATGCATGTCTTCTGGCTAACATCAATGAGCAAATTTTGACAAGGTTTTCCAATTCCAATATATTAAACTAATGTCTTCTTGTTAACATCAATGAGCAAATTTTGACAAGGTTTTCCAATTCCAATATATTAAACTAACGTCTTCTTGCTAACATCAATGATTAAACTTTGACAAGCTTTTTCCATTCAAAATATGTAATGCCTATGATCATGTCCTGTCTTAGCTTCTTGTACTTGTTTGGGCACTTTTTGCCCAGGGCACTCCACGTGTTGTTAAATTGCCAATGGTCTCTGCAGACTAGTCTTGTCACCGGTGTCTAATAATACTCTGTAAAGCTTCTCGGTCATTCCTTCTGTAATGTACCGCATCCAGTGACTGCTTCTTTCTGGAAAGTGGAACGACCAACTGGAAGCAGTAATGCGGCAGTTTGCCTTGGACACATTGGCTCCTTTTGTGCAGTTCAACTAAAATCAAAGTCGGAATAAAACCGAGCTTTAATTTTGATATCCCTGTAAGCACCAATAGGTATAAGGGAAACAATTACTGAGAAATAACGGTTGATGACTTGTCTTAATGGGAAACAAAGCAGGAGAGGAGCAATTCTCCATCAGTGTGATTCATTCTTATTGACTGAGACATTATCTTAACAATGCCTTGGTTCAACATGTATAAAGAACTACAAAGCAGAAAAGTACCATTCCTAAAACAATGCAACTGATTCATTTTTAAAGAGACATTATCTTAACAATACCTTGGTTAAACATGTATAAAGAACTACAAAGCAGGATAGTAACATTCCTAACAAGTGTTGCAGTTTTGAACTAAGATTCAGAGTTAATTAATTCTGAGAGTGGCATTGCTTAATTTTACCAGCGGCATTAGATTAACGAAAAGCATAAACAGTTCCAGGGGAGAGTGGGCGCAATAACAATATGTGCTTCCATCTACTTATAAAGGGGGTGATGTAGAGTTTGTTGTAACAAAGCAACAAGCATCATGTCTGGGTTGGTCCCATTTTTTTTCACTACTTAATGGGAAAAGACAGCAATACAATAGCTTCAATTCAACATTTACTTAAAACAGTACCAATACAAGTAGCACAACATCTCAAAGCACACTGCACAATCATGTGGATGAAGGCATGTTGACCTTTCATGAGAACACCAGGATAAAATATGAATCTGCTAACACGAATAGGAAATCCAATCTCATTTTGTGCAGTTGCACTGAAATCAAGCAAAGTGTTTCGCGTAGCGAAGCAAAATGTCGCAATAGCAACAAGTTGAATAGATATCATGTGGTAGAGACTAAGATTTGAAACAACTCGACGGGAACAATGGAAACAAATCTCGATCTCCTTTTGTGCAGTTCCACCAAAATTAAGCAAAGTCACCGGTGTGACATTCAAGTTGAACTGCACAAAACACTCTTAAAACATAAGTGTTTCGAGTAGCGAAGTAAAATGTCGCAATAGCAACAAGTTGAATCGATACCCCTGTTTTAACAGAGGCAAAAAAGGAAACAATTACTTGCCGATAAAGGAGGATGAAACAAACGGTGACAAAAAGAAGCATCTAACTTATCTTGGATGGAAAACAAAGTAGGATAGTAGCATTTCTAAAACGGTAGCATTGATTCATATTAACAGAGACACTCTTGAAACAACATTCGTTAAAAATGTAATTTACTTTTAACAGTGGCATTGCTTCAATTTTCCAGCGGCATTCTTAGATTAACAACAGCAAAATAGTTGTATGGGACATGCTAGCACCATGTGCGTCCACATGTATAAATGGGTGATGCAGAGTATGTATCCAAGCAGCATATCTGTGTTGGTCCCATATTTGTTCTCTTTGAACTTTTTTCCTATGTGAGGGCAGCAAATCTAGTCCTGCACAAACTACCCGACCCCACCCCCCAGTTTCTTTCCCTTTTCAACAAAGAGATTGGTTCCTTACAGATGTGTCTACTGGGTTACCCCCTTTTTCCCTTTTCGACCAACAAAGCGGCTGGATAGCCAGTCTATACTACTTTTCCTCCCTACTTTCCTCATTGAACCACGTCCTAGATTCATGCTCCACCCCACCGCACCTTTCTTTCATCTTTGAACCAAGACCTAGATTTGACTACAGATAGAAAAAGATCCGCATGCAGCTAGAGCAACGACGGTTTCAAAGAAACTTATACCTTAGGGTCGTTCGGATGTGGCAAGGCGTGCGGCCGGAGGCCGGATCTGCCCACACTATGTACGGCAGCAAGGAAGAAGGGGTCGGTGGCCCTCCCGCACAGGCGCTGGGTGAAAGAGAATAGCGCAGCCGGCAGTGGGTTGCCTCCCTCGCCGAAGGCGATAGAGTTAACGCTGCACCTCCTCCTCTTCCCGGTGCGACGGGATACGGATGCCTCCTTCACCAGCTGTGAGGGGCGAGAGAGACAAGAGGCCAATGCAGTCTTGTTTAGATCTGGTGAAGAGAGGGTGAGAGACTGAATATAGCAAACCCTAGCAAATGAACGCTGAGCCTCCAGTGTGTAACATATATGTATTGCGGCGAGCGTGTGGAGATTGCAAACCCTAGCGAACAAGCACTGAGGCTCCCGCTTATATATATATATATATATATATATATATATATATATATATATATATATATATATATATATATATATATATATATATATACTAATGTAGTACAGACTGAGCTCCGGTGCCATCACTCCATCTGCTTTTGGCTGTATGACAGGTGAGCCAGCCACATTTTGGGCCCACCTGTCATAAACCCAAAGGCAGGTGCACTAAGTCAATGAAGCTG
>NC_041387.1:116632653-116638485 GCF_002162155.2 Triticum dicoccoides | reverse complement strand
CTTCACTCCATCTGCTTTTGGCTGTATGACAGGTGAGCCAGCCACATTTTGGGCCCACCTGTCATAAACCCAAAGGCAGGTGCACTAAGTCAATGAAGCTGCGTCCATATAGTACTCTCGTGTGTATACGACTAATATATAGTGGAGTGGTTTTCTTATTCTCTCCATAACAATCATTTTAAATTGTGTAAGTACGAAACGAAACTCTTTATTTAATGTACAGAGGGAGTACTACTTCCGATGAACTAACAATCCACGCCCACGCGTCCTGGTCGCACTTCCTGTCCTTCACGTGTGGTACACTACCCTCCCTTAAGTGAACAACCACACATGCGCCAAATTATCGGAAACGTGTGAGAGTGTGTACAAATAAAGAATTTTAATTTCAATTATCGGAAAGGTTTGAGAGTATTACAAAGTTTGACTTCAGTCAAATCTAATATGCGGAGTAAATAAAAATGGAGGGCTACTACGTCCATCCGGGTTTTTAGTCCACACCATTTTTAAAATCAAAGTTAATAGCTGGACAAATAAAATTACAGGGGAGCTGGAGACAAAGTTGTGAGAAGGCTTAGAAATCAATAGAAAACTTATGCTCTTAGTACCAACGTCGATCCTTCTTCGAGGAAACATTTGGTTCATAGCCAATTGTGTGATAAAATTGCACCAACGTGAAAGACGACTGCGTCTCCAACGCAACCAAGGTGAACTGACGAAGGATATCATCTTTGTGTGTAACAAGCAAAGAGCACTGATGGAAGACAGCTTGTTTTTCATTGAAAATCGACCAGCTTCACCAGCCGACGCAACCATGAGGCGCGACCATGAGCATCGATAGTTTGTGGTCTTTTTTTTGTCCTAGTTTTTTTTGTTTCTTGTTGCTACATTATATACTTGTGGGAGCTTAGATGTGATATCCTTAAATAACATCTAGATGTGAATTGGACAAACTGATTTTCTAACGTACCAAGAAAGAAAACTCGATCAAAAACACGCCCCCGCTTCCAGGTCGCGAGAGTCGTCGCGCACACACACATAGACATAGACATGCATATCCGTGTTTACGTAAAATTCCATTTCCATCTCCATCTCCAATCATATTTGTCCAACTGGCACATTATTCATGTTGTTAATTATATACGCAGCAATATTAACGTACAACATCTCTTGTTTGCGCACGGCCGGACCGCTGCCATGGCCGGTCCTGACCAACCCGAACCCTCTTCATCACCCGCGCGTGCTTCCCGCCCGAAACGGTCAGTGCCGCATTCATGTCCGGCCAGAGCGGACGCGACCTCTCACTAGCGCCGGCATTGAAGCGGCACGCCGGCCGAGAGAGCGTCGCCCGCGCCGCTTCCGGGTGCACGCTGCTGCTCCGCGTTCAAAGGTTGCAATAGCCGGCTACAACATGCATGTAAAAAGTTTTTGGGAGTCCGTGCTACAGCTAGCTGTCCTCCCCCAACTCGTCAATATCTTCCAGTAGTGCTAGTAGTACTCCATGGCGCGATCCATCGACAAGCAGGCGGGAAAGTTATCGTATACTCGGTTTGCGGTGAGTGGCATGCCGAGCGACCGTGTGGGGTCGAGCCGTGGAGGAGGGTGAGACACGAACACGACAGACGTGATTTATTGTGTGATTTGACTGCTCCTTAGTGGCCCCTACATGTACTCCCCCTACGTGTATGCAACAGTCACACATACACATGGACGCAAAAACGCGCGCGATGCCCTAATGCATGCATGTCCGAGCACACGACGGAACACACACGGTCACGCTAAGTGCTCAACCTACACGTGCATGCACACACATACTCAGTCAGGGTGAGCTAGTGACCGTATAAACACCGGAAAATATATATATTGCGCGCAATGAGCGTATTATGAAGTCCACTGACCGTATTTTTAAAAATATACAGTGACAGACAGTGTATTTATCTCGTTTGAGATTAATCCATATTAATCGGAGAGGAGGCAGTATGGACTAGCATTACTTGCGCGCGGTGGCTCACAGGACAAGGAGAAACTTTTGACTAATGCAAGCTCTCCCTCGCTCAGGTGGTGGACGTGCAACAGTTAATTCGGTGTCAGATTGCCAGAAGCATACAGTATACTACTAGTGCTACTATTGTTCGACTTCCCGAATAGGCGAACAGCCAAGCGCAAAGTTTACTAATATAGTCTATAAAGGTACATACTATACTAGTACGTACTAGGAACCGGATGGAGGAGCGTCTGCACTCTTATTATAATTTTAAAATGTGATAAAGCAATCTTCAACACATTTGGTTATCTTCGAGGGTTCTCGCATGTGATAATGGAAGTTGATTGCATGGAACACTCGCCACAATTCTTGCTTAATTCTGGCTCATATCCTGTTACAAATAGTAGAACTCGGTAATATTTCCTCTTTTTTTGTTACTCAGCATGTAAACAGGTCAGCAAACCTTGCGGCGCATCTTCGTGCGAACCGTGCTTGCTGCACTTTGAATATGGCCGAGAGCTGGCTTGATGAAACACCTCGCTTCCTACTTCTTTTTTTGCAGGGTACCTCGCTTCCTAGTGACCAGTGTCTTGGCTGATCGTCCTAAGAATGCTTATATATGAATAAAGCTCTCTAATTTACCCGCAAAAAGGATTGAGCCATATTAACCGGAAAGGAGGGAGTATGGACTAGGACTACTTTTTGGTGTGTCCCGTCAACTCGCAGAACGAGGAGAAGCTTGCAGGACAAGGTGAAGCTCGCTTACGCCTTTTGACTAATGCAACCTACCCTCGGTGGACATGCAACAGTCCATTCGGTGTCAGATTGTCAGAGGCATACACTGTAGTACCCAACATGCGGAGTACCATCATTGTTCGACTTCACGAAGAGGCGAAGAGCCAAGCGCAGTAGTACGAGTAGTACTACTACTAGAACCGCATGGTGGAGCGTTTGTACTCTTATTTCTTTTTATCTCTGATAAAGTACACGTTTATTCCGGAGAAGGGAGGAAAACGGCAGCCCAACATCAACATGTAATGAGTGATATCAATCAACCAACCATGCCCGAATATATCTTGGCCTCCATGCGAACCCGTCTGTGTGTTCTCGCTCCTCGTCTCTCTCAAGGAATGGCGGGTTGGCTCTTTGCCGTCAATTGAGATCGGTTTGCTCACACTCATGTCCCACATGTCAGTGATATGCCAAGAGGAGGTGTGTTGACCGACTGGCCATACGCGTACTTGGTTTTGAACCTTCATACGTACTACTCCTCCCTCCGTCACGGTTTACAGGGCGCGCTTCATTATGATGCATTTCTCTCAATGCATTTCCACCACCAGAGAGACTTTAGACACATTTGGTTTAATGCTCAATTAATTAGGGCATGGTAACCGCAATCAAGTCCACAATTTTCTCTCCATGTAACTACGGAATGGAGTAAGTGCATGCATGTGTGTACCCGGGGTGGAAGCACTGCATGCATGTGTGTACGCATTATTCCCTCTACTAGTAATAGACGCCGTGCTATAACTACCAATGCTATTTTTCAGGCCGATCGCTAGTCGCCTTGGTCCCACAGATCTTTTTTCTTTTTTCTGAAGCGCGCTATATAAACAGTGTCGGATGGAGTAATATGAGCGGATTCAAAGAAGAGTGTATTGATGGTTGCTTCTTCAGAGCAACTTACAGTGGGAAAGGTGGGGCTTACGATTTGACTGCTCATTGCTCACTATTAGTGCGGCGCAACGACCGGGCTGAGTCTCCCATGCGGTTGTGCACTACCCCCTCGGTTCTTAAATATACTCTGGAGTATATCTGTCTTTCTAGAGATCTCAACGAGTGACTACTCAAATATTTGTCTTTTTAGAGATTTCAAATGGACTGGCACATACGGATGTATATACATATTTTAGAGTGTAGATTCTCTCATTTTGCTCCGTATGTAGTCACTTGTTGAAATCTCTAGAAAGACGAATAGAATATTTAGGAACGGAGGGAGTACACATACGAAGCAAAATGAGTGAATCTACACTCTAAAATATGCCCGTTTGAAATTTGTAAAAAGACAAATATTTAGGAACGAAGGAGTATAATTTTGTGCATGGCACATGGACCCAGATGATGAAGAGGCTTCTGGCAATGCTATCAAGCTTCCATCATTTGTTTACATAATTGACGTACTATACAAATAATTTTCTAGCGAGACATGAAATTGTACAATGGTGTGAGCTTTCAGCTTCTGTTTCGCGTGTCTTGCCATCGATGCTCTTTCGGAAACAATAAAAAACTAACTTCCTTGCTAATGCATGTCAATTATTAGCAGATCAGAGCTAATAATTACATCACAACTGAAGACAGAGTTGTGAGAAGGTGTTAAATTAAAATTGATCCATGCTTTCATTGGCAGCAACGTCCCCCCAGCTCTGTCTAAATCAACAAGGCATGTTGGGAAAAAAGTAGATGTCTGGAGCATGCAACATTCCGATCATTTTGTGCAGTTCCACTAAAATAGAGCTGAGCGTCCCTGTTCCAAAGATATTAAGTGTGATTACGATAATAGAGGACTCCTGATGAAACAATAAACACATAAATAGAAGCCAGTCACCTTTGCAGTCTCTTTTAAGACTAACTAGTTGGAGAAGATTAGGCTCGGAGTTGGATGAGGAGGATAGAGCAAAACCAATCTCCCTTTGTGCATTTGCACTGAAATGTAGAGACGTTGCCCATGTGACATTTTAGTACAACTGCACAAAACACTCTTAAGAAAAAAGTGATTTGTGCAGTTCACCAAAAGGTCGCAATAGCAACAAGGTGAAATGGATAGCCCTGTTTGCAAAAAAGAGGTAGAAAGGAAACAATTACTGGCCAATAACAGTTGATGAAACACGCGATGACAAAAAAGAAGCATATTCCTTGCCCTAAGGGAAGATAACAACACGGTTGTGTTTGTCTAAGACGGTGTGAGGACGAGAATGCAATATGGAAAGTACGCTGGACGAGCTACGTTTTGGGCAAAGAACTATGGAAGATCCACATGCAGCGACATGGGAAGATGGGCAGTGGAGCAAGGCCAGAGGGGATACCTGGAGGTCGTCAGGATGTAACTAGGTGAGCGGCAGTGAGCGGAATCTGCGAGCAGGTGGCGTAGGCCCTGCCGCACCGGAGCTTGGTCAGAGAGAACGGCGTGTACCACAGATCGGGACGTGCTGCCTCGGCGCCGTCGAATGGAGAAACGATGCACTTCCTCCCTTTCCCCCGGCGGACAGGATGCGGCCGGATCAGTGACCAACGGTGAGAGAGAGAGAGGCCACCGCACTCCCTTTCCCCCGGCGGACGGGATGCGGCCGGATCAGTGACCAACGATGAGAGAGAGAGAGAGGCCACCGCACTCCGTTTCCCCCGGCGGACGGGATGCGGCCGGATCAGTGACCAACGGTGAGAGAGAGAGAGGCCACCGCAGCCTTGTGTGAGATACTCTGAAGAGTGACAAACCAGGCACGCAAGGCTCCATTGTATATAGTGAGCGGACTACTTTTTTCTCCATAAAAATCGTTTTATATTCTATGTACGTGCCATTGAGCGCTATAACTTTATTTAAAAATAACACGACAACGCGTCAAGTCGAACTTTGTTTCGTGCAGGCGTGGTACACGACCTCCCTAGGTAAACAACCGCTACAGGCGTTCAAATTAGCACGTGGGATGCTATTTCGTAAAGAAATGAGCTCCACCGTGTACCCGCGCGGGTGTGGCTGGGCACGAAGCGTGAGTACGTGCACGGTGCACCTATTCTCTTCTTGTATACGTACACCACCTACGTGGGGTTGTGTGAGAGAGATACAAACCTAGAGA
>NC_041387.1:116613930-116632328 GCF_002162155.2 Triticum dicoccoides | reverse complement strand
AAAAAATGAAACATATGCAATGTGTGTGAAATAGAGTAATGGATATAACATATATATAGAGGGGGCGATCCACGAGAACAGAGTGGAGGTATCACCGGCTTGAGGTGTCCATAGAATCGAAAAGAGGGATGATGTGTGTGTGTGTGCGCGCGCGCGATCGATAAAGAGTGCCATCGAATTTGTGTGTGCCCACGTCAAAGATATAGAGTGGCTGGCCTACTGGAACGTGAGAGGGGACATGTGCAATTTGTCTCTATGGCATGGATACCTACCTGCAGCGCTCGACTATCGGTGTGTGGTGGGGGAAGAGGGAGGCCCAATTAACTATAGAGGTACAATGGCTGGTATATGTGTGGAGGAGGAGAGAGGCCTGCCTCATGTATTAAGGAGATCGATCTGCCTCATGTATTAAGGGAGATCGATGGGCATCCATGCATATGTGCATGAGAGGAATAAGGTTGGGAGAGAGACAGAGCTAGAGTGTTGGAGGGGGTGGTAGTGGAGTTGCTTCTAACAAATGGTGGGATAGGCTTGCTAGACAAACGGAGGGCACGCCCGCAATATCAATAAGAGAGGAGATGGCTGCTTGTTGTCTATGCACGTGCGTGTGAGAGACGGGTCAGGAGGCATGCACGAATGATGAGGGGGGACGATGTGGCTGTGGTAAGCAGACATAACTACATAGGAAGATCAATCGCCCTTTGTTAGAGAAAGGAGAGACATGACTTGTGAGGTACGTCGATCGATGGGGGGTAGTTAAAGTCGATCCAGGTATATGTTGGGAGATCGATCGGTATACATGCATGTGTGTGTTATAAGCAAACGAGGCACGAGGAGAAGGATAGAGATAGAGGGATGCATGTAGGAGGTGGTACGAGAGGCATACTATATCGAGCGGGGAGGAGTGTGCGAGTACGAGAACGATGAAAAGAGTGGTGGGAGTGAGGCAGGGACGGTGACAAGAGAAGAGGGGAAGCTTGTGTTTGTGCTAGGCACACCTGGCTAGAGAGGCATATCGATCGATGTGTGCCGTAAACAAGGAGCTGGGGGCCTACACACACCGTGGGTGAATGACCTAAAGTGAAAAGACGAATTTTCGCGATGGAGCTAGAGAATGTTGAGGGAGGGTGAGAGAGATGCGGGCATGTGCATGCACAAGAGAAAGTTAGCGCTAGCTACAAAGATAAGAGGGTTGTGTGGGTGTAAAAGACGAATAGAGATCATATATACTTCATTATAAAAAGCGAATTCAGATATTTGAAGAATTTATCATAGTGTTTTAAACCGACGTATGTGTGAATATATATAACGGTGATACACATGGTGTGTTTATGAACATGTTATACTACATTTAATATATTTTATCTCTACTCTTATAAAAAAATGGAGTTGTTGATGATGGTGTGCCTGCTATCCTGCATTATAGGCCGTCCGATTTATATCTGGCGGATAGCAAGGAAACTATGATGGTTGAAGTTGGCAACAATCATGATTGTAGATTCTTATTGAAATAGAGAAACGAATTCAAATTTAGTTCGAATTGCAGCGGTGGTATAGACATTTGGAATGCACTAAAATGTTGGTATGAGTAGGTTACATGCATTATACAGCAAAGTGGAAAAAATTAATCGAACATAACATGGATTCATACTCCCTCCTTCCATCTATATAGGGCGTAATGAGATTTTTAAGACCGCCGTTGACTATTGAGAAGATTAATAGTACATGACATGCACAATGTGAAAATTATATCATTGAAAGAACCTTTCACAGACGAAGTTAACGATGTGCTTTGTGTAAGTTGCATGTCATATATCATTGCTCTAATATTTGGTCAAAGTTAGCATCGAAAAACGCATTAGGCCCTATATAGGTGGAAGGAGGGAGTAGCTTTGAATAGCATTTGTATAGTAAAACGGGGTAAGACTCTCTCTTTGTGTGGTGTGAATAGTTTTATTTTTTTCATTTTCTTTTTGGTTGAGGGAAGTGCGAATTGATTTGGTACGTACAAGTACAATATTACTATGCAGTCAAAAAAAGTACAATATTACTACACGTTAGGCTTGTCCCTAAAATTCAACCTGCATCTTGTTATATCCCGAAAATTCAGATATCGTGCTCCCAAAACTGGTGCCTTCACAACCCACGCCTTGCTATCCCGAAATTACAACGCGCGCGAAAACTCCCTCCAGCTGCCAAATCCCGACACGCGAAATCCCCCTTCTAACCCTGAGCCAAAAGGGCCGCTAGTTCAAATCGGTGGGGGGTACTTTTGTAACACACCCGACATTTTGGACAAGCGCGTCCCTAAGTCATGCTTCACGCCCTCCCATCGCCCCCTTTTCGCCATTCGAAATCCCAGGCCACCATAACCTCTCCGCTCCAGCCGCGAAACCCCACCCTCCTCCGTCCGCCACGTCACCGCTGCCCAGCCGGAGCCTCTTCCCCGACGATGTCATCCACCGCAATAGCTCGACGTCCCTCGTCCACCTCCCCGGATGAGGATCCGTCGTCCATCTCGTCGTCCCGCCGGTTCAGCAGCCCGTCCTCCACCTCCAAGGAGCTGCTCCGACGATCGCCTCGTCTATCGCGGCTGCTCCATCCCAACAGCGCCACCTTAACCTGCTCCACTGGAACCGCAGCATCCTCACCAACTCCTCGGACGAAGCCGAGGCCTACTCAGCGCCACCAAAGAGGTTGTACACTCATCGCATTGTACCTTCTCCTTAACTCGACCTCCCGGCGCCGACGGTGCTCCATCCCACACCGCCATGGAGCGGCTACCTTGAAGCCGGTGCCGCGGGCGACATCTCCAGGCGGCTCTCCCCTAGTGCGAGGCCCCTTCGGCGGCGACGGCCATACCAGCTGGATCTGCTGCTACTGCTCTGGCTCTCACTCGCTCGCTCACGCTGCTGCTGCTGCTCCGGCTCTCGCTCGCTCGCTCGCTCGCTCGCCCAGCTGCTGCTGCTGCTCTCCCCTCGCTCGTGCTGCTGCTCTGCTCCGATTAAGCCACACTTTAGTCGACTGAATCGACTTTTGGGTCAGTCGATTTTCAGGGGTTGGGGGGGCTTGCCGGAGTTAAGGAAGAACCACCCACAACGGGGATGGGGGCTCGCCGGAGAGGTACCCCACTATCTATCTTAGGTTTCAGGGTGGGGGGGCTAGAGGGCTGGCCAGGGCGGCGGTGGCGAGTTGTTTCGGGGCGGCGAGGCGGCGCTGGGGCCGGCGGTTCGGCCGGTGGTAGCAGGCGGCTCAGGGGTGTGCAGGTTGAAGATGAACTGTAGGCCCTCCCTAAACTACATGTCAAGTGTCTCTCTACTACCATTGCGTTCAGTTCCGACAGTAGCATTCAGATTCCATAGTTCATTTTAGTTTCGACAGTTAAGTTCATAGTTAACAGTTTTTACCTCATCTGTTGTAGTCAGGTGGTTTTTGGTGATGTCAATTTTACATCCATTTTTCATCATCTATTGGAGATGCTATTCGAATCCCACTTGAGATTGACGATGTCTGTCTTGTGCTGCTTCAGCATTGACGTCTTACGGCTCACCGGAGCTGCTCCAACAATAGAACGATCCATCACAACAGAGCAGTGCCCTGGACACCGTCTCTAGATTCCTCAGATCTTCCTCCACACCTCCGACAGCCACCTCTGCCTCAACTGCTTCAGCGACCAACCCAATGATGTTGAGGTCGACACGGCTACGGCAAAGAGGTTGTACACTTGTTGCGTCAGTTATTACTATACATTCATGTCGATCCATTAGGGCTATTTTGGTTCAACGGAAAAACGTCGATCCACTGGTTGTTACCATCACTCTAAATTTCTGCATGCTCTCCTTACATAATCTCACCATATTTTTTTCGTATGCATGTCAGATATTGTACACAGTCATGCTGAACATGTAGAGAAAAAGAGAAGAGTTTTGCACGGCAATACAATGTCATGCAGACATCGCTCCATGGTGGGTTCAATGGCAAACCCTCCCCACCCCTCTCCAGATTGTAATCCAGAGGAAGATATATGTTCTGAGGCGTATTCAGACGCAGCTGACCACTCCTATTTACCCCCCAAGGTGTTTGCTCTACCTTGGCATGATGATGTTAGTCATATCATGCATATGTTGCCTTGCAATGCGTACTTTTGACATCATATATGTCATCTGCTTAGTTTAGACATGTTCTGTAATGCCACCTGTTTAGTTTCTATATCATATATGGGTATTATGTAGTCTCATGTCTTTTAGCTAGCCATAATATATGTGAAATGTGCAATGCCATCCTGTTTAACCAGACATCATATATTTGAATGATATCTTGCCCATCCTTTTCTTCATTACATTTCCATTTGTCGACAATGTTTGTACATTAAACTACTCTTCCTATGAATCAACCATTTGGGTGGGAGATGGAAAAATCTGGAGTGAACACAAGGCCTTCAGAGCAGACAGTGCTACCTGTCGAAGCAGATCTCTTGTTGGGTCCCGATAGCTCCTCAGAGATGGATTCAGAGACAGATGACCAGTCATATTCCCCCACTGAGGTGTATGCTCTAACTTGGCACGGTTATACTGCTCATATCATGCATACGGTGTCTTGCATTGCATAGTTTAGACATCATATACACAATATTCAACACCATGTTCTTAGTTCAGACATCATATCGAATGCCCTCTGTTTAGCATATAAATCACATATGTGAATTAAATGATGCGATCCTGATTACTTAGATAACATGTAGGTGAATTATGTCATGTGATCCTATTTAGTTAATCATCATATCTTTGAATTATGCTATGCTATGCTATTCAGTTTAGATAGACATCATATATGTGAAATTATGTCATGCTGTCCATTTTAGTTAAACAATATGCATGTCAACTATTTCAAGCCCTCTTTTTTCCACATTATCTATTGCATCTGTCTCTCATACAATGTCTGTACATTCAACTATGTTTCCTGTTTATCAGCCATTTGAATTGGAGCGGGTGATGCCAGTATCTAGCAGAATAAAAACACGGTCTTCAAATAAAATAGTGCTACCTCTTGGTGGAGATAGCACCCCGGTTGTACATGCACAAGAACCAGCCCTACCACACATAACCCAAACTCTCGCAGATTGTACCCCTACGGCGATGGACAGAGAACCAGCTTCACCCAATCTAACCCCAACCCCAGCCGATAGTAACCCAGTTCCTGTTGACACAGCACCATCTCCACCACAGAGCTCCCAAACAACAGCAGTTAGTAAGGCAGCTCCAGTGCCCAAAGGGCCAGTACTATCACAGCGAACCCAAACTCCACCAGTTAGTACGCCTATTCCTGTGGAGGAAGCACAACCAGCCAGTCGTAGTTTAGCATCTATCGCATTTGATGTTGTTAAATCATATGTGTGTATCTTCCCATCTTGGAAATATTATACTGAAGATGAAGGAAAATGCCAGTTGCAGGTGTTTGTCCAGGAGTTATGTGTAAGTAATGTTATTCATGGCAATTACTTTGCTTCGTCCCATACATCCTACCTCCATGATGGTTATAATACAGCAAAATTTCCCATTTTTCTCTATAGAGAAGGACCGATTTGGAAACTCGGGAAGAGGTAACCTGTGCTAATACCTCTGCTATCTTCAAGAATGCTTGGTGGCAGTATCAGAATTACCTTAAGAAAACGTACTTCACCGGCAAAGAAACTCATCAAATTCCCTTACATTCTCCTGAGACACATTTACTGGACGATGACTGGGAACGCCTTGTTCTGTACTGGTCCCGAACCAAGAATGTGGTAAGGTCTATGAGCTCATTTTCTATTTTTAAGTATTTTATTCTTGTGTCTTACTATACTCTGTTCATGTAGAACAAGTGCCTAAACCTGAAGAACAACTGTTCTAATTTAAGATTCCATTGCTATCATAGTTCAAAAAAGCGTTAGGCATTAATTGTGCATTTTGCCACCGCCTTGCGCTTTACTGACCAAAGCGCATGCTTATGCGCAGTTATGCACAGATTATGTGTAGTTATGCACAATGCGTTTTGCCAACGCCTAGAGCCTAGGCGCGCTTAAGCGCTCGCTTAGGCGCGCCTTTTTTAACTATGACTGCTTTGCTCTTGTATCACTATATTTACTGATACAAACTTATTTTTAAATTGAAGGATCCAATCGAAACTCCAATGGCACAGCAGGTATGTTCATGCATGTTTCTTTAACAGGTTTGCTCTTATCAATAGCTCTGTTGATTTCAATTTCAATTGTGTATACAGTTGACTTTCATATCATGCACATTACTAGCATCACAACAGAGCCAATAGTGTTGTTGTACATGTAGACCCGTGGTACCCATCTGAAATCTTGTTATGCCGTGTAGTTTCCCACACTATGTATTCTTTCACTGCTGCTTTGTCTTGAACTGATATGATTTGTGTTGGAAATATGCCCTAGAGGCAATAATAAAAGCATTATTATTATATTTCCTTGTTCATGATAATTGTCTTTTATTCATGCTATAATTGTATTATCCGGAAATCGTAATACATGTGTGAATACATAGACCACAATACGTCCCTGGTGAGCCTCTAGTTGACTAGCTCGTTGGTCAACAGATAGTCATGGTTTCCTGACTATGGACATTGGATGTCATTGACAACGGGATCACATCATTAGGAGAATGATGTGATGGACAAGACCCAATCCTAAGCATAGCACAAGATCGTGTAGTTCGTTTTGCTAGAGTTTTTTCAATGTCAAGTATCTCTTCCTTAGACCATGAGATCATGTAACTCCCGGATACCGTAGGAGTGCTTTGGGTGTACCAAACGTCACAACGTAACTGGGTGACTATAAAGGTACACTACAGGTATCTCCGAAAGTGTCTGTTGGGTTGACACGGATCGAGACTGGGATTTGTCACTCCGTATGACGGAGAGGTATCTCTGGGCCCACTCGGTAATGCATCATCATAATGAGCTCAAAGTGACCAAGTGCTTGGTCACGGGATCATGCATTACGGTACGAGTAAAGTGACTTGCCGGTAACGAGACTGAACGAGGTATTGGGATACCGACGATCGAGTCTCGGGCTTGTAACATACCGATTGACAAAGGGAATAGTATACGGGGTTGCTTGAATCCTCGACATCGTGGTTCATCTGATGACATCATCGAGGAGCATGTGGGAGCCAACATGGGTATCCAAATCCCGTTGTTGGTTATTGACCTGAGAGCCGTCTCGGTCATGTCTGCATGTCTCCCGAACCCGTAGGGTCTACACACTTAAGGTTCGGTGATGCTAGGGTTATTAGGAAGACTTGTATGTGAATACCGAATGTTGTTCGGAGTCCCGGATGAGATCCCGGACGTCACGAGGAGTTCCGGAAGGGTCCGGAGGTAAAGATTTATATATGGGAAATTGTCAAACGGACACAGGAAAGTTTCGGGGGCATATTGGTATTGTACCGGGGCCACCGGAAGGGTTCCGGGGGTCCACCGAGAGGGGCCACCCCTCCCGGGGGTCCACATGGGCTGCGTGGGGCAGGAGTCAGCCCCTGGAGGGCTGGGCGCCCCCCCCCCTTGGGCCCATGCGCCTAGGGTTGGGGGGGAACCCTAGAGGGGGCGCCCCCTTTGCTTGGGGGGCAAGTCCCCCCTCCCTGGCCGCCGCCCCCCTCTAGATCCCATCTAGAGGGGCCGGCCCCCCTTGCCCCTTCCCCTATAAATAGAGGGGTGAGGGGAGGGATGCATAGACAAGCCAAGGCGCAGCCCCTCCCCTCCCCAACACCTCTCCTTCTCCGTCACAAGCTTGGCGAAGCCCTGTCGGAGTGCTGCTTCTCCACCAACACCACACCGTCGTGCTGCCGGTGGAGCTGTCTTCCTCAACCTCTCCTTCCTCCTTGCTGGATTAAGACGGAGGAGACGTCGCCCGTACCGTACATGTGTTGAACGCGGAGGTGCTGTCCGTTCAGCACTTGGTCATCGGTGATCTGAATCACGTCGAGTACGACTCCATCATCACCGCTCCCTCGAACGCTTCCGTACGCGATCTACAAGTGGTATGTAGATGCAAACTCACTCCCTTGACTCGTTGCTTAGATGAACTCATAGATGGATCTTGGTGAAACCGTAGGAAAAAATTTAATTTTCTGCAACGTTCCCCAACAGTGGCATCATGAGCTAGGTCTATGCGTAGTTCTCTATTGCACGAGTAGAACACAATTTTGTTGTGGGCGTAGATCTTGTCAACTTTCTTGCCGCTACTAGTCTTATCTTGCTTCAGCGGTATTGTGGGATGCCCGGACCAACCTTACACGTACGCTTACGTGAGACCGGTTCCACCGACTAACATGCACTAGTTGCATAAGGTGGCTGGCGGGTGTCTGTCTCTCCCACTTTAGTTGGAGCGGATTCGATGAAAAGGGTCATTATGAAGGGTAAATAGAAGTTGACAAAATCACGTTGTGGTTATTCATAGGTAAGAAAACGTTCTTGCTAGAACCCAATTGCAGCCACGTAAAAGATGCAACAACAATTAGAGGACGTCTAACTTGTTTTTGCAGCAATTGTCATGTGATGTGATATGGCCAGAAGTTGTGATGAATGATGAATGATATATTGTGATGTATGAGATCATGTTCTTGTAATAGGAATCATGACTTGCATGTCGATGAGTATGACAACCGGCAGGAGCCATAGGAGTTGTCTTTATTTTTTGTATGACCTGCGTGTCATTGAAGAACGCCATGTAAATTACTTTACTTTATTGCTAAACGCGTTAGCCATAGAAGTAGAAGTAGTCGTTGGTGTGACAACTTCATGAAGACACGATGATGGAGATCATGGTGTCATGCCGGTGACAAGATGATCATGGAGCCCCGAAGATGAAGATCAAAGGAGCTATATGATATTGGCCATATCATGTCACTACTTTATATAATTGCATGTGATGTTTATTATGTTTTATGCATCTTGTTTACTTAGAACGACGGTAGTAAATAAGATGATCCCTTATAATAATTTCAAGAAAGTGTTCCCCCTATCTGTGCACCATTGCTAAAGTTCGTCGTTTCGAAGCACCACGTGATGATCGGGTGTGATAGATCCTTACGTTCACATACAACGGGTGTAAGACAGATTTACACATGCAGAACACTTAGGGTTAACTTGACGAGCCTAGCATGTACAGACATGGCCTCGGAACACAGAGACCGAAAGGTCGAACATGAGTCGTATGGAAGATACGATCAACATGGAGATGTTCACCGATGATGACTAGTCCATCTCACGTGATGATCGGACACAGCCTAGTCGACTCGGATCGTGTAACACTTAGATGACTAGAGGGATGTCAAATCTGAGTGGGAGTTCATTAAATAATTTGATTAGATGAACTTAATTATCATGAACTTAGTCTAAAACTTTTGCATAATATGTCTTATAGATCAAATGGCCAATGCTCATGTCAACATGAAATTCAACGCGTTCCTAGAGAAAACCAAGCTGAAAGATGATGGCAGCAACTATACAGACTGGGTCCGGAACCTGAGGATCATCCTTATAGCTGCCAGGAAACAATATGTCCTAGAAGGACCGCTAGGTGACGCTCCCGTCCCAGAGAACCAAGACATTATGAATGCTTGGCAGTCTCGTGCTGATGATTACTCCCTCGTTCAGTGCGGCATGCTTTACAGCTTAGAACCGGGGCTCCAAAAGCGTTTTGAGCAACACGGAGCATATGAGATGTTCGAGGAGCTGAAACTAGTTTTCCAAGCTCATGCCCGGGTCGAGAGATATGAAGTCTCCGACAAGTTCTATAGTTGTAAGATGGAGGAAAATAGTTCTGTCAGTGAGCATATACTCAAAATGTTTGGGTTGCACAACCGCCTGTCCCAGCTAGACATTAACCTCCCGAATGAGGCGGTCATTGACAGAATCCTTCAGTCGCTCCCACCAAGCTACAAGAGCTTCGTGATGAACTACAATATGCAAGGGATGGTGAAGACCATTCCTGAAGTATTTTCAATGCTGAAGTCGGCAGAGGTTGAAATCAAGAAAGAACATCAAGTGTTGATGGTCAATAAGACCACTAAGTTCAAGAAGGGCAAGGGTAAGAAGACTTCAAGAAGGACGGCAAAGATGGTGCCGCGCCCGGTAAGCCAGTTGCCGGGAAGAAGTCAAAGCATGGACCCAAGCCTGGAACTGAGTGCTTTTATTGCAAGGGGAAGGGTCACTGGAAGCGGAACTGCCCCAAATACTTAGCAGACAAGAAGGCCGGCAACACTAAAGGTATATTTGATATACATGTAATTGATGTGTACCTTACCAGTACTCGTAGTAACTCCTGGGTATTTGATACCGGTGCCGTTGCTCACATTTGTAACTCACAGCAGGAGCTGCGGAATAAGAGGAGACTGGCGAAGGACGAGGTGACGATGCGCGTCGGAAATGGTTCCAAGGTCGATGTGATCGCCGTCGGCACGCTACCTCTACATTTACCTACGGGATTAGTTTTAAACCTCAACAATTGTTATTTAGTGCCAAGTTTAAGCATGAACATTGTATCTGGATCTCGTTTGATGCGAGATGGCTACTCATTAAAATCCGAGAATAATGGTTGTTCTATTTATATGAGAGATATGTTTTATGGTCATGCCCCGATGGTCAATGGTTTATTCTTAATGAATCTCGAACGTAATACTACACATATTCATAGTGTGAATACCAAAAGATGTAAAGTTGATAAGGATAGTCCCACATATTTGTGGCACTGCCGCCTTGGTCACATTGGTGTCAAGCGCATGAAGAAGCTCCATGCTGATGGACTTTTAGAGTCTCTCGATTATGAATCATTTGACACATGCGAACCATGCCTCATGGGCAAGATGACCAAGACTCCGTTCTCCGGAACAATGGAGCGAGCAACCAACTTGTTGGAAATCATACATACCGATGTGTGCGGTCCAATGAGCGTTGAGGCTCGCGGAGGATATCGTTATGTTCTCACTCTCAGTGATGACTTGAGTAGATATGGGTATGTCTACTTGATGAAACACAAATCTGAGACCTTTGAAAAGTTCAAGGAATTCCAGAATGAAGTAGAGAATCAACGTGACCGAAAGATAAAATTCTTACGATCGGATCGTGGAGGAGAATATTTAAGTCACGAATTTGGTACACACTTAAGAAAATGTGGAATCGTTTCACAACTCATGCCGCCTGGAACACCTCAGCGTAACGGTGTGTCCGAACGTCGTAATCGCACTCTATTGGATATGGTGCGATCTATGATGTCTCTTACCGATTTACCGCTATCATTTTGGGGATACGCTCTAGAGACAGCTACATTCACTTTAAATAGGGCACCGTCTAAATCCGTTGAGACGACACCGTATGAATTATGGTTTGGGAAGAAACCTAAGCTGTCGTTTCTAAAAGTTTGGGGATGCGATGCTTATGTCAAGAAACTTCAACCTGAAAAGCTCGAACCCAAGTCGGAAAAATGCGTCTTCATAGGATAGCCTAAAGAAACCATTGGGTATACCTTCTACTTAAGATCCGAGGTCAAGATCTTTGTTGCCAAGAACGGATCCTTTCTAGAAAAAGAGTTTCTCTTGAAAGAAGTAAGTGGGAGGAAAGTAGAACTCGATGAAGTACTACCTCTTGAATAGGATAGTAGTGCAGCTCAGGAAAATGTTCCTGTGATGCCTACTCCAACTAGAGAGGAAATTAATGATGATGATCAAGGTACTTCTGATCAAGTTTCTACCGAACTTCGTAGGTCCACAAGGACACGTTCCACACCAGAGTGGTATGGCAACCCTGTCCTGGAAATCATGTTGTTAGACAACGGTGAACCTTCGAACTATGAAGAAGCAATGGCGGGCCCAGATTCCAACAAATGGCTTGAAGCCATGAAATCCGAGATAGAATCCATGTATGAAAACAAAGTATGGACTTTGACTGACTTGCCCGATGATCGGCGAGCGATAGAAAACAAATGGATCTTTAAGAAGAAGACGGACGTGGATGGTAATGTCACCATCTATAAAGCTCGACTTGTCGCTAAGGGTTATCAGCAAGTTCAAGGGATTGACTACGATGAGACTTTCTCTCCCGTAGCGAAGCTTAAGTCCGTCCGAATCATGTTAGCAATTGCCGCATACTATGATTATGAGATATGGCAGATGGACGTCAAAACGGCATTCCTTAACGGGCATCTTAAGGAAGAACTGTATATGATGCAGCCGGAGGGTTTTGTCGATCCTAAGAATGCTAACAAAGTATGCAAGCTCCAGCGATCCATTTATGGGCTGGTGCAAGCATCTCGGAGTTGGAACATTCGCTTTGATGAGATGATCAAAGCGTTTGGGTTTGTGTAGACTTATGGAGAAGCCTGCGTTTACAAGAAAGTGAGTGGGAGCTCTGCAGCATTTCTCATATTATATGTAGATGACATACTCTTGATGGGAAATGATATAGAATTCTTGGACAGCATTAAGGCCTACTTGAATAAGTGTTTTTCAATGAAGGACCTTGGAGAAGCTGCTTATATATTAGGCATCAAGATCTATAGAGATAGATCGAGACGCCTCATAGGTCTTTCACAAAGCACATACCTTGATAAGATTTTGAAGAAGTTCAAAATGGATCAGTCTAAGAAGGGGTTCTTGCCTGTATTGCAAGGTGTGAGATTGAGCTCGGCTCAATGCCCGACCACGGCAAAAGATAAAGAAGAGATGAGTGTCATCCCCTATGCTTCAGCCATAGGATCTATTATGTATGCCATGCTATGTACCAGACCTGATGTAAACCTTGCCGTAAGTTTGGTAGGAAGATACCAAAGTAATCCCGGCAAGGAACACTAGACAGCGGTCAAGAATATCCTGAAGTACCTGAAAAGGACAAAGGACATGTTTCTCGTTTATGGAGGTGACGAAGAGCTCGCCGTAAAGGGTTACGTCGACGCTAGCTTCGACATAGATCTGGATGACTCTAAGTCACAAACCGGATAAGTGTATATGTTGAATGGTGGAGCAGTAAGCTGGTGCAGCTGCAAGCAGAGCGTCGTGGCGGGATCTACATGTGAAGCGGAGTACATGGCAGCCTCGGAGGCAGCGCATGAAGCTATTTGGGTGAAGGAGTTCATCACCGACCTAGGAGTCATACCCAATGCGTCGGGGCCGATCAAACTCTTCTGTGACAACACTGAAGCTATTGCCCTTGCCAAGGAGCCCAGGTTTCACAAGAAGACCAGGCACATCAAGCGTCGTTTCAACTCCATCCGTGAAAATGTTCAAGATGGAGACATAGATATTTGCAAAGTACATACGGATCTGAATGTCGCAGATCCGTTGACTAAACCTCTCTCGCGAGCAATACATGATCAACACCAGAACTCTATGGGTGTTCGATTCATCACAATGTAACTAGATTATTGACTCTAGTGCAAGTGGGAGACTATTGGAAATATGCCCTAGAGGCAATAATAAAAGCATTATTATTATATTTCCTTGTTCATGATAATTGTCTTTTATTCATGCTATAATTGTATTATCCGGAAATCGTAATACATGTGTGAATACATAGACCACAATACGTCCCTGGTGAGCCTCTAGTTGACTAGCTCGTTGGTCAACAGATAGTCATGGTTTCCTGACTATGGACATTGGATGTCATTGACAATGGGATCACATCATTAGGAGAATGATGTGATGGACAAGACCCAATCCTAAGCATAGCACAAGATCGTGTAGTTCGTTTTGCTAGAGTTTTTTCAATGTCAAGTATCTCTTCCTTAGACCATGAGATCGTGTAACTCCCGGATACAGTAGGAGTGCTTTGGGTGTACCAAACGTCACAACGTAACTGGGTGACTATAAAGGTACACTACAGGTATCTCCGAAAGTGTCTGTTGGGTTGACACGGATCGAGACTGGGATTTGTCACTCCGTATGACGGAGAGGTATCTCTGGGCCCACTTGGTAATGCATCATCATAATGAGCTCAAAGTGACCAAGTGCTTGGTCACGGGATCATGCATTACGGTACGAGTAAAGTGACTTGCCGGTAACGAGACTGAACGAGGTATTGGGATACCGACGATCGAGTCTCGGGCTTGTAACATACCGATTGACAAAGGGAATAGTATACGGGGTTGCTTGAATCCTCGACATCATGGTTCATCCGATGATATCATCGAGGATCATGTGGGAGCCAACATGGGTATCCAGATCCCGCTGTTGGTTATTGACCTGAGAGCCGTCTCGGTCATGTCTGCATGTCTCCCGAACCCGTAGGGTCTACACACTTAAGGTTCGGTGATGCTAGGGTTATTAGGAAGACTTGTATGTGAATACCGAATGTTGTTCGGAGTCCCGAATGAGATCCCGGACGTCACGAGGAGTTCCGGAAGGGTCGGAGGTAAAGATTTATATATGGGAAATTGTCAAACAGACACCGGAAAGTTTTGGGGGCATATCGGTATTGTACCGGGGCCACCGGAAGGGTTCCGGGGGTCCACCGGGAGGGGCCACCCCTCCCGGGGGGCCACATGGGCTGCATGGGGCAGGAGCCAGCCCCTGGAGGGCTGGGCGCCCCCCCCCCCTTGGGCCCATGCGTCTAGGGTTGGGGGGAACCCTAGAGGGGGCGCCCCCTTTGCTTGGGGGGCAAGTCCCCCCTCCCTGGCCGCCGCCCCCCCTCTAGATCCCATCTAGAGGGGCCGGCCCCCCTTGCCCCTTCCCCTATAAATAGAGGGGTGAGGGGAGGGCTGCATAGACAAGCCAAGGCGCAGCCCCTCTGTGACACCCCAAAAATTTGGCCTTGTTTTAATGAATTAAAATTTTTGCCAGGAATTAAAACTTTGGATTTCTGAGCTCCATTTTGATTTTTTTAAATCATTTCTTTCCCTGTTATGATGAGTTTTTCCCAAAGAGAAAACTTTTCAAATGTGTTATTGGAATTGTTTAACCTCTCAAGAAAAACTTTCCTTTTATCAATATAACTAATTAAATAATTAAGTTGCTTGATCTTTACTTTCTTGAAAATGGTTTTTCAAGGTTAAATGACCATATTTGAACTACAACCATTTGATAAATTCACTTAAAATTCCCACAAAAATTTGGAGATGTCATGTGATGTCTCTAAATCACTTTTGTGCAATAATATATTTAATTCATTGCATATTTTGAGCTCTACACTCAATTTTTCTTCTCTGGTCCAGAGTGCATTTTGCACTACAACTCCTTTAAATAATTCTTCCTGGCCTCCACCAAAATTATGGGATATTGGTAATAGCCTATGATTCCACATTATGCAAAAACCTAGTGTTGTTCTTTGAAAACTTTGAGTGAATCAACCTCATTTCCATTCTGGACCAACTTGATGATTTGTACAGCAACCACCATTTTAGTTGCTCCTATATCCATGATTATTTCTCCTACTTGTAGTCCCCCATGTTAAACCCTTAAGTCCAGGAGCATGCACCTTTTGGATCATTTTTGGTTCATGTAATGATGCCATTTGTTTTCTGTCCAGAATTGAAGTTTTGTTAAACTTACTCTAGCAAGTTTCTGCTTTTGGCCAACTAACCTCACCACTCTCTCTTGCATCTAAAGAGACCCCCATCTGGAGTTTTTGGCCACTCCAAGACTTGCCTAAGTGCCCTTGGCATTTTGTCGAACACCTGGAGTGCATGACCAGTTTTGACATGAGTTGTGGCATTGCACTGTGAACTTGCACCTCTGATCAAACTAGCATGTCCACTAGACTCCCCGTTACTCCTAACCTGGGTCTGTTAATTACCAGCCTCGACCGCGACCTCTAGCATGCTCTGGCATTGCGTCGAGCACGTCCCGTGCACGCCCAGAGCGTGAGCAGAGCGTGCGTTTGGCATGCACGCGCACCGAGCCGACACGCTGGCCCCCACGGTTTTGGCCCACACTGCAGAGCCTCGCCACGCACTCCCTTTCTCACCGCTATGCGCCAAGCCGCCCCTCGCCACGCCCGGCAAGCCAAGAGCTAGCCGCCACCGCCGCCCGACAGCCTCTGCCCATGTCGGCGCCGCCAAAGCCACCTCCGCTCGCCAGCTCGCCCCTGGAGCAGTGCCCAATCGTCCGCTAGCTCCTGCCGTCATCCCCAGCCACGCCACGTTGCCCTGCAAGCTACAGAGAGGCGGTTCGCCGGAGAGCTTATCCGGCCGCCGCGGAACCGACCTCGACGAGCTATAAAAGGAGACCCCCGAGCCTCCCCGAGCACAGAGGAAGCCTTAGAATGCACCCCTAGTCCTCCCATGGCAGCCAATCGACCGGGGGAGGTCTTCTTCCCCACCTCCGGCAACTGCAGCCGCCACCACTGCCCCGGCCAATTCGGCACCACCAGGGCTTCCCACTCTCCGTTCTCTCCACCAAGAGCCCCCTCATCCTCCCGTAAACCATTCCCACTACTCGATTTTGATCGAGGACCATCGTAGCCCCAAAACCACTCTTCTCCCGAAGCACTCCGTCCGCCGCAAAGCTCACCGCCGAC
Source organism: Triticum dicoccoides (assembly GCF_002162155.2). Taxonomy (NCBI): domain Eukaryota; kingdom Viridiplantae; phylum Streptophyta; class Magnoliopsida; order Poales; family Poaceae; genus Triticum; species Triticum dicoccoides. The sequence continues at coordinate 116,615,822 of NC_041387.1, read as the reverse complement.
GACCCCGTCCACTCCCGAGGCCGTAACACCCACCGGCGGGACCGCCTCGACCCCCTGAACCCGTGGATGACTTCGGTATCTCGAACGGAGCCGCCAATCGCCGGCGGCGATCGCCGGAGTCTCGCCTCCGCTCGGGACAGAGAAAGAGGAGGGAGAAGACTGGTCAAACATGACCAGTGGGCCCTCTGGACCCACTGTCAGCGACCCCGTGCCTGTCCACGTGGGATTAAGTGAAGGCGTATTTTCCCCAGTACGTTTTCCCCGCTCCGAAAGCGTATTCACCTCCGAAACGTTTTCTTTTCTGTTTTATTTTTAAAACAGATTTTGACCAAATCTTTGACTGGCTATAACTTTTTAAATATAACTCCAAATGAGTTGATTCTTTTTCCCACCTTCCTCAAATTTGGTCTAGTTTATTTTAAGATTTATTTGACAAAAAATTAAACAACTTTTTTGTAATGTTTTTGAAATGTGTGTTAATTCAAATATATTTTCAAATAGGATTTTGGGGAGAGAGAAGAAACTTTCAAAAAGTTTTGGAGAGCACCCCACCCCTCCACAACATTGAAGGCAAGCATTCTGAATCCCGGCATAATGTTTTGGTGTGATCGTGGATACATTTATAACACCACCGCATTTTGAAGGACTCGTTATTTCATGTGGTATGATCATATGCATGAGTGCATATTAGTGATTTCCAGGCTGTTGGAAATGAACACACTTGTGATAATATTCACCCTCATGTACCTTGCATGCATACCGGCAGGAACCCGGGAAAACCTCAGCCTTGGGTAGGCATGAGTTTGTCGCCGGTCTCCGTCGGGACGGTTATGTCTGGTATGGCATGGTAAAGTGACATGAGCGGTGACTCTGTTGGTTGAAATATATTCGTTATACTAATCATGCAGGGAATACTTAAACCTCCTGAGTCAACCGTAGATCGAGTCTTGTGCCAGTAACCCCCATACTTGTTTCGTACTACCACTCGTCTCTACAGCAAGTAGAGTACGGTTCAGTAAGTTGTCAACCTCTTTCTAGCACACACCGTACAGAGAGGCCATGGTGGAAGGTACCGGTTGTAGCTGGTAGGCAAGCCACCTGGTCCGGGGGCATGGGTGTTTCCGGTTGGGACCGAGAGGGGAGGCCACCCCTTAGAGCGTGCGATATAAATTTGATCCCATGCTACGCGAGGTTGTAGCCTCCCCACTTAGAGTTGCTTAACAGGTGTCGTGGGTGATTCCAGACACGTGTGAGTTAAGCTGGTGTGTGCAAGTTAGGTGTGTTTTCAACAAAAAGGCCGTAGACGGAATTAGTCCCGATGGACTAAAGAAATCCGTTACTCGTGGGTAAAGAGTACACCCTCTGCAGAGAATAAACCTATTCGAATAGCCGTGTCCATGGTTAAGGATTTCAGTCTGGGATGGGTCAGGTGTCAGTCTTAGTGTCGGTCTTCAGAGGTGAACCGGTTAACCAGAAATGGAATTACTACTTGTGACTTGTGAGAACTATGATTATTATTATTGTTGACTAACCCGTGATATTATTGTTATTATCGAGTATCTCTGGGATGGTTCTACCTCCGGGATATTCACTACGATTGTTTCTTTTAAAGCCCCTTTATGTGGTGTCGCTCAGACGCCCGACTGTGGCATTTCTTTTAAAGCCCTTTATGTGGTGTCGCTCAGACGCCCGACTGTGGCATTTCTTTTAAAGCCCTTTATGTGGTGTCGCTCAGACGCCCGACTGTGGCATTTCTTTTAAAGCCCTTTATGTGGTGTCGCTCAGACGCCCGACTGTGGCATTTCTTTTAAAGCCCTTTATGTGGTGTCGCTCAGACGCCCGACTGTGGCATTTCTTTTAAAGCCCTTTATGTGGTGTCGCTCAGACGCCCG
>NC_041387.1:116599672-116613724 GCF_002162155.2 Triticum dicoccoides | reverse complement strand
TCAGACGCCCGATTGTGGCATTTCTTTTAAAGCCCTTTATGTGGTGTCGCTCAGACGCCTGACTGTGGCAATTCTTTTAAAGCCCTTTATGTGGTGTCGCTCAGATGCCCGACTGTGGCATTTCTTTTAAAGCCCTTTATGTGGTGTCTCTCAGACGCCCGACTGTGGCATTGCTTGTTATTTGTTTTCATAAATTTTAATACTACCATGTTATTGCATTTTTATAAATAACTTGCTTGCACGCATCAGAGTTTCATTTATCGTTGTGACTGACGTCATGAGCATAAAATATTTTTAGCACATCATTGTTATATTATACCTGTGTTCATAATGTTTGCGAGTACATTCAAAGTACTCACTGGCTTGTCCCTGGCTATTGTCTTGGCCAGATTTTCTTGCTCGGAGAGGAGCGACGCGATGTCAGCCCCGGAACCCGCACAATGGAGATAGTACCTCGCGAAGATAGGAGTTAACCTGGTCAGCTGTTCCCGTGGGAAATGGAGTCCCATAGACACTGATGTTTTCACAAACCGCTTCCGCCATCAACCACTAGAAACCATTTGTTGTACTCTCAGGCCAGAATGGTCTTGTACTACATATGTTGTATTCTGCTCGGAATTTCTGTATCCAGTTGGAGCCTCATCAGCTAACAGTAATCCTGGGGCTGATGAGCATGACGGTCTTTTCTGGAAATTTATTACCCGGAAAAAAAAACCGGTCGTGGCACCCTCCCCTCCCCAACACCTCTCCTTCTCCGTCACGAGCTTGGTGAAGCCCTGTCGGAGTGCTGCTTCTCCACCAACACCACGCCGTCGTGCTGCCGGTGGAGCTGTCTTCCTCAACCTCTCCTTCCTCCTTGCTAGATTAAGACGGAGGAGACATCGCCCGTACCGTACGTGTGTTGAACGCGGAGGTGATGTCCGTTCAGCACTTGGTCATCGGTGATCTAAATCACGCCGAGTACGACTCCATCATCACCGCTCCCTCGAACACTTCCGTACGCGATCTACAAGTGGTATGTAGATGCAAACTCACTCCCTTGACTCGTTGCTTAGATGAACTCATAGATGGATCTTGGTGAAACCGTAGGAAAAATTTTAATTTTCTGCAACGTTCCCCAACAATTTGAACCGTGTCTCTATTTTGATTTGGCAAGACAATGCAGTGACCATAGGACATAGATATATGTTTGTTTGGTGCTTTTATTATGTACTAGTACTTGGCAATAGAAGACTTGGTAGTTTAATCCTATCCACCTTACTAATGAACTGGTTCACCGAAATGAGTTTCATATACTAGTACATGCTAAACTTGTTATGTGTCTGCTTGTTTCTTCTTTTAGAATGCTGATAGAATATTCGGGAAGAGTGCCTTATTAAGCAATGGTAAAGGAAGTAATGCAGATAAGGTTCAGGATAGTGACACATCCTTGTTGGTCTCCAACAAAGCTGATAAAACAGCTAAGGAAGACTATCTTAAAGACAGCGAGACAACCCCAAAGTCCTATCTTGGTTTAGTGTTCGAGTTACTGGCCACTACCGCATGCACAAGCTATTCAAACTCACTGTCTGAATCAGTTCGGTTTCTTGAGTCTCAACTACAAGCTGAAAGACATCGATCAGCTGTGCTGCGACAAGAAGTGAAAGGACTGCGGAAGTCCCTGGAGCATTCACATGCATACTTTCTAGTGCAACAGCAAGCGTTGGAGGATTTTAGCGCCAAACAGGACAAAGCTAATCAGCTTGCTAAGCTTATTGCCAGCATGGTGGCTACCCAGGATAACGTTTCTTGAGCTCTTCTGAAGTTGTTTCAGTTATGCTCTTGTTTTGCTGCCGTGTTTATTTGCACTGGTGGCCAATTTTGACGGCCAAGTGTATGTAATATGCTGCTTTGTTCCCTATATTTGCACTGGTGGCGAACTTTGATGCCTAGTGGATGTAATATGTGTAATAGCGATAATAGGCTAGCCTTAATTGCTTGCTTATTTATTTCCTTATTGTCTTGTTTAGTTGTTTGCTTGTAGTCACTGCAGTTCTTTTTCTGTGTTTTTCTAGTGGACACAATAGCCTATTTTTGGTAACTAGGCCAAAATAATCATGGCAACACATGGACTGTTGTAACCATGGGTCTCCTGCAGGCCGTATGATCCATGGGCCTTCGTTCGTCCGTAGGACCATTGGCCTTCCATACGGGCCATAGGATCCATCGGCCTTCTATACGGGCCTTAGGGATCAATGGGCCTTCTACGGGCCGTAGGGTCCATGGGCCTTCTACGGGCCGTACCATCCATGGGCCTCATACGGGCCGTAGGATCCATGGGCCTTCTACGGGGCGTATCATCATTTCGCCAATCATGGGTCGTACTATTCGTGGACCATAACGGGTCGTTAATAGGCCGTATTTGATAACTCTATGAAAACAGCCCAATGGTTTTTTTGGACATGAAAACAGCCCAACGTATTAACGGTCCGCAAATGGGCCGACTGTAATGACGGGCTGAATTTGGCCCACAAGCAGAAAATGATGGTAACGGGCCATATGTAACCGAATGCTGCAAATGAGCCCAAGAATCAATGGGCCCTGAGAAGGCCGAAAGATAGCTTGGGCTGGAAATGGCCCAATGGAATAACGGGTCGTTAATGGGTATAAAGTGATACACTGTTCATTACGGGCCAGTTTCACAACAGGCCGTTAATGGGCCAAGAGTTACAAAGGTCCTCATATGGGCCGAAAGAAGTCATGGGCCACACATGGGTCGGAAGTTAAAATGGGCTGAATCATATTGGACGGCCTAGATGACGCTACTGGGCCTAATTCGGATAGGGCGTAATGGGCCCTCGGTTAGTGGGCTGTAAATGGGCTATATGCGAACATGCCGTTAACAGGCTTTCCGTGGGTCGGGCCGCCACCTTTTGACCAAGTCAAATGGGCCAGCCTTTTCACAGGAATGGGCCTCTGTTGGGCCGTGCCACGTGTCGACGTATCATAGGCGCCCTCTGTCCAACGAGTGGATGAAGTCTGTCCCAACGGTGAGCCGACACGTGTTTCCTCCAGCCAATGATGATTTTACACGTGGAAAATCCCCATTGGTCGGGGCTGTTAACGGGTTATCGGATCCAAAACCCGACCCGATAGCTTAACGGCATTCCGTTACGGTGGATGCACGTGTCGGTCACCCTTGACGAAAGCAGTTCTGTGATGCGCGATTTATCGTCATGGAAGTGGACACTTCCGTGATGATAATTTTGGTAATGTCATGGAACACTTCTACGACAACACAGGTATGACTATCTTGATTCTGTCATAAATTTGTCATGGATGTACATGCATGACAAAAAATGCGACCTACTGTGACAAACACGTATCATCACGGAAGTGTATTTTTTTTGTAGTGTTAACCAACGCCCCAGCCACTTTCTCTCGATTAATGAACTCAATCTTCATGGAGTATTTGGATAAATTCGTCGCGGTTTACCTCGATGATATACTCATCTATTCCAAGAATGAGGAAGAACATGTCGAGCATCTAAGGCTTGTGTTGATGAAACTTCGAGAGCATCACCTTTATGCCAAATTCTTTAAATGTGAATTTTGGTTGCCAGAAGTGACCTATTTAGGCCATGTAACCTCTGGTAAGGGTATTGTTGTCAATCCCAAGTGAGTTCAAGCCGTTTTTAATTGGACTCCACCTGAATCGGTCAAGCAAGTTTGGAGTTTCCTTGGTTTAGCGAGCTATTATCGCCGCTTTGTTGAGAACTTCTCCAAAGTTGCCAAACCTCTAACTGAGCTCCTCAAGAAAGATAAAAAGTTCAAGTGGACCCCATAGTGCGAGCACAGTTTTCAGGAACTGAAAAGATGCCTGACATCTGCTCCCGTACTGGTACCACCAGATTTCTCCAAGGACTTTGTTATCTATTGCGACGCCTCACGACAAGGACTAGGTTGCATTCTCATGCAAGATTGTCATGTAATTGCTTATGCTTCACGGCAATTGCACCCACATGAGGAAAATTATCCTACACATGATCTAGAGCTTGCAGCTGTAGTCCATGCACTCAAAACCTGGCGACATTACCTCCTCGGTAATCATTGTGAAATCTTCACCGATCACCAAAGTCTGAAGTATATATTCACCCAACCGGATTTGAATCTCAGGCAAATACGTTGGGTCGAGTTGATCACAAACTTTGATTTAGGGATAACTTACACCCCAGGAAAAGCCAATGTCAGGGCCGATGCACTAAGTCGTAAATATTATTGTAACAACCTGATGTTACAAAAAAGTCAACTGCTTCTCCATGAGGAATTTCGGAAGCTTAACCTTCACATTGTTCCTCAAGGATTCATTTCTACCTTGGTGGCGAAACCTACCCTTATGGATCAGATCATCAAAGCTCAGAAGGTAGATCCGGGAATATCCCATATCAAAAGAAACATCAAGAAAGGAGTTGCAGATTGTTTCTCCATTGATGACCAAGGAGTCGTATACTTCGGAAATCGTTTAGTGGTTCCCAAGGTACGAAACATGAGGCGATTGATCCTTAAGGAAGCTCATGAATCCCCTCTCACCATTCATCCCAGTAGTACAAAGATGTATCAGGACCTACGCCAGAGGTTCTGGTGGACTAGGATGAAGAGAGACATTGGTCAATTTGTTGCTAATTGCGACGTCTGTCATCGTGTTAAACACAGCATCAACGGCCTGCTGGCACCCTTCAACCTCTAGCTATTCCTGAATGGAAATGGGACAAAATTGGTATGGATTCATCACTGGTTTTCCCGGGACCAAGAGAGGGAATAATGCTATCTTCATCGTTATCGATCGTCTTTCCAAAGTGGCCCATTTCTTGTCTGTTCGCGAGAGTATAACCGCTAGTCAGCTAGCAGACTTGTATATCTCCCGAATAGTGTCTCTCCATGGTGTTCCATTGGAAATCAACTCAGATCAGGAAGTCTCTTCACCTCTCGATTTTGGGAAAGTTTCCAAAATGCTATGGGAACCCGTCTTTCATTTAGCATCGCCTTCCACCCTCAGTCAAGTGGTCAAGTAGAATGCGTCAATCAGATTCTAGAAGACATGCTTCGAGCTTCTGTTTTCTCATTCGAAATGGATTGGGAGAAATGCCTTCCATATGCCAAATTTTCTTATAACAACAGCTATCAAACTAGCTTGGGTAAAGCCCCTTTTGAAGTTCTCTATGCACGAAGGTGTCGAACGCCTCTTAACTGGTTAGAAACTAGGAAAGACAATTCTTTGGCTCGGATATGATCCAGGAAGCGGAAGAGCAAGTTTGCATCGTTCGTGAAAAGTTGAAAACAGCCCAATCTCGTCAAAAGAGCCAATATGATCGTAAACTTAAGGCTATGACCTTTGAGATTAACGAGAAGGCTTACCTTCGGGTTACTCCTCTGAAGGGAACCCATCGCTTCGGTATCAAAGGCAAATTGGCTCCTCGCTACATTGGACCCTTTCGCATTCTTGCCAAATGAGGAGAAGTGGCCTACCAATTGGAACTACCTCCGCACCTCTCCAGAGTCCACGATGTCTTCCATGTTTCTCAACTCATGTGTTGCTTCTCGGATCCTATCCATGGAATGGACCACGAAACGCTTGATCTCCAAGATAATCTCACATATCGAGAATACCCCATTCGTATCCTTGTTCAAGATGAGCGTACCACTCGACGCCATAACATCAAGTTTCTCATGGTTCAATGGTCGCACCATTCTGAAAAAGAAGCAACTTGGGAAAGGGAGGATCGTCTTCGACTCGAGTATCCCGCCTACTTTTCGGAGGATCCTAAATCTCGGGACGAGATTTTTTTGAGTGGAGGTGAGTTGTCACACCCTAGCTAGTTCATGCATTAGAGTGTTTGCATCATGTTTATCCTTCATCAGAAACTTGAAATGGGGATGACAGAACCCCCAGCACCCCTGAAACCAACTAGGGTTTACTAAAAATATTTTCAATGAACCTGAAATGCCCTTCTAAAATGTTCATCATCTTTGCCTTGGTTTTAAACCTCTGACAAAAATGGTGCACAAATTTCTAGGTCATCCTAAGGTCACTGGATTAAATCATTAGTTATTTGAATTTGGGCATTTAAATACTATAAAATATTTCAAATGCTCAAATAATCCCAAACTAAAATGTTCCATGTTGGATATATTCCAAATAGTGGCCATGTGCAGTTTGGTGACTTTTGAAGATGTCTAAGTATTTTTAGAAATGCCACAAACTTACAGAAATAAAATAAAACAGAAATAAATGGGTAAGGGACTTACCTGGCCGCAACCCACCACCCAGCCCACCTGGCGACCCAACACTATGTTGGCCCATACCAGCCAGCTGCTTCGTCCTCGCCAGGCAGGCAAGGAGGTGACGCCGACGAGCGCGAGCTCGCCACGGCGCCACCTGCTTGCCGCTTCACCCTGGATGAGCTGGAAGACCTCCACGTCGCGCCCTCGACCCCCTGGACACATCCATTCGCCCCCATCGCCTCTCCCTCGCTCCCCTCCGCCATGACCGACGTAGTCGCTGCCACCCCGCCGTCGTAGACGTGGCCACTGCCGTCTCTGCGTCGCCCCGCCATGTCCAACAGCTTCGCCGTCGTCTTCTCCATCAAGCAGGACGAGCCCCGAGCGCTCGCTTGCCCTGAAGCCACCGCATCAACCTCGCCCGACTCTGCCACCACCGGAGATCCCCTTCACCGTCACCGCAGCTACATCTCATCCCCGACCACGCCGCCTAGCTCATCATCTTCGCCGTGAGCTTCTGCCCCTTTCCCTCCCTCTTGTTCTCGCTGTCGTCCCCTGCTTCGACTGCAACGAGCAGCACCACACGCACCGCCGCCTAAGCTCGTCGCCGACGATGCTCTGGCCAACTAACAGACACGCCACCATGTCCAACGAGTTCACCTCGTCACGTAGACCACGTAGGAGCTGGCCTTGAGCCTCCAAGAGCCCCACAGCGACGAGTTCGACCTCACCCGAACTCCGGCAGCCGCACAGCTTGTCGCCGGCATCGTTTCCAGTGACCTGGAGCTCCACCACCACCACCACTCGACGCGGCTCACTCCCAGCTACCCGTAGATGGTCTCCGTCATCCTTTTGGTCGCCGGAGGGCAAATCCCGCAGCCTCCGCTGCGTCTGGACATTGCAGGCGGCTAAACGCTGGCGAGTCAGCATGGTTTGACCACGCGCTTGGCTCCCCTGAGTCACTGACGTGTGGGCCCTGTCGTCTCGTCAAACTTAGACTAGTTTTAATCTAATCCTAATTAAATAATTAACTAATTGAGACACTGACCAGTGGGTCCCACTAGTCAGGTTTGACCTGGGCGCCCCTGTTGACTTGCTGATGTAATGCTGACGCAGTAACTCCTTTTTCTGGATTTATTCTTATTCAAGAAATTTCAGAAAATAGTGCAAACTTCAAAAATTCATAGAAATTAATTTGTAACTCCAAATGCAAAGTTTTATATATGAAAAATGATCAGCAAAATCCAATCTATCCATTTGTTTTCATGAATGAATAAACAATTAACTTGATGTTTTGTGCAAAACATGACAAAGCACTATTTAAGATCATATATGGGTTTGTAATTTGAATCTTTGGTTCAAAATGGCTCAAACTCATCTGGTCATAGTTGCATTAGCCCAATACACTCATTTTGCAATGTCTCATGCATGCATCATATTGTTGCACATTGTTTGGTGTTGGTTGTATATCGGTGCTCTCTGCGGCAGGTTCTGCCCCGGAAGAGTATCGCGAGTATCCAAACGAGGAGCAATACCAGCCTACGGACCCACAAGGCAAGCCACCAACCATTTGATCATATCGATACAAACCCATGTTCTCGCTTCTGCTCTCTTTTACTGCATTTAAGACAACGTGTTTCAAACTGCTGTGTGCTATGGTAGTTGAACCCATTTCCTCTGTATGACCTGTCATTGCCACATTAACTAGATGAAACCCACTAGCATGTGTATGAGTTGATTGAGCCATGTGCATGTGTTTCCTACCTTGCTATGCCTGCTATGCTTAGAGTCATGTCAGGTTTGGTTCATCTGGGTGATGGATTAGAGTGAAATGATCATATCGGTAATGAGAGTTATGTATTGCACAAGATTTGGTAAAGGTATCGATGAGAGGCCATGTAGGAATACATGGTGGGTTGTTTCATTAGAACCGTCCTTAAGCACTGAGATCTGTATGTGTGATTTAAGAATCAACTACTACCATGCATTGGGCCCAAAACCAATGGACCCTCTCGGCTTCTTAACCACCCTAGTCCTCTGTCTAGGAGTTGCAAGTAGTTTCTGGTGTTTGTAGCATACTGGAGGCCATGGGCAGCGTTGGCCCTCGGGGTGGGCTGTGATGCGGTAGGTACGTGGCCGGGCATGCCGGGCACCCGTTAGGTGTCTCGGAACCCTATACACATTGTTCGGGACCGTATGTGGAAACCTCGGCTAGACTCCCTACGGGTGGAACCTGAATAGGCGATAAACCTGGACTAGATACTTGAGTGTTTCGGTAGGCTGTGGCCGACACCCACGTTGGGCTTCCGCTTGAAGGTTGCCGAGTACATGTCATGTAAATGGCGATAAGTGGTGGAAGCATGTATGAAGAAGTACACCCCTGCAGGGTTAACCTCATCTATTCGAATAGCCGCGTCCGCGGTAAAGGACTACTTGGTTGCCTATACAGTTCATAGACAAGTAAAAGGATACTACTAAAAGCCTCAAGATAAGCGTGAGTGCCGAGGATGGCTCTTCCGTAGGATGACGGAGGTGGATCCTCGGTAGTGTATTGAAGTGGTGTGTAGTGGACTCGAGTGTGCAAAACCATTACAAGTTTGTGTCTCGTAAGATAGCTTAGACAAGAGTCAAAGCTGGCTTGCTGCAATAACCCCACCATCCCTTCTTGATAATGTGCATGTATGTAGGATCTGATGTAAGTCTTGCTGAGTACCTTTGTACTCATGTTTGCTTAATTTACATTTTATAAAAGATGTTGCAACCCCTTCTGATGGGTTCTTCATAGACGTTGATGTCGATGAGTAGGCTGAAGCCCAGGTGGTGATCCCGAGCACACTATGGACCGTGTAGGATAGCCAGGCTTCCTCAAGCCTCTTTTATTTTCTAGATGTCTGTACTCAGACATTTTACTTCCATTGTTGGCTTGTATGTTTGTATGACTTGAATGCTGGGTCGTGTGACCCGTACCTGTGTGTATGATATGTATGGCTCTCTGAGCCTTTAAATAAAGTACTTGAGTTGTAGAGTCATGTTGTGATGCCATGTTGTATTTGCACATATCGAGCATATTGTGTGTATAATTGAAATGCTTGGTATGTGTGGGATCTGACTATCTAGTTGCTTATCCTTGGTAGCCTATCTTACCGAGAAATGTCTCCTAGTGCTTCCACTGAGCCTTGGTAGCTTGCTACTGCTCCGGAACACTTAGGCTGGCCGGCATGTGTCCTTCTTCAATCATGTGTCTGTCCCTACGGGGAAATGTCACGCGATGACTACCGGAGTCCTGTTAGCCTGCTACAGCCCGGTTTAGCGGAGTCCTGCTAGACCAGTTGCTACAGACCGGATTCACTCGCTGATGACGGACACGTTCGTTGGTGGGTCACGTATGCCTGTCCCTGTAAGTTAGTGCCACTTTGGGTTCACAACTAGCCATGTCAGTCCGAGCTCTTTCTCATATGGATGCTAGCGACACTATCATATATGTGTGCCAAAAGGGGCAAACGGTCCCGGGCAAGGTAAGGCGACACCCTTGGGGATATCGTGCGTGAGGCCACAAAGTGATATGAGGTGTTACATGCTAGATCGGTGTGTCATTGAGTTGGGGTGCTGACAGCCATTTCCTCATCGATTTCCCGCCACCCGGCGATATTGCGCATAATCCTAGGTGGCACGCGATGCACGAAGGCAACAAGCGCAGCCTGTAGCACATCCACCTTTTCCAAGCATGCCAACCCACCAAAGCGCCACCTCTGCCATCAACCTCATCAACGAGGAAAACGAGCAGGCGCCATGGCCCGTCGAGGCCGAGGCGCTCCATGATAATGCGATGGACGACGCCGTGATGCGCGTCATCGCCAGGGTTGAGTAGACCCTTGGCACATGGCGCTTCAGCGTCGTAGATCAAGATAGGCATGTCAGCGCCAACAGGCTGCAGCTCGCCGCACAACATGATCGATGGCGCCCCACAGAGCAAGCTAGGTGCGTCCGCGCTGAAAGGCTATGGCTCGCCGCATGGCGAGACCGTTGGAGCGCCACACAGCAACAGTGCATCCATCGGCGCTTGCCTGTTGTTGATAGGGCGTCGCAGTGCACGTCATGTCAGTACCCTCTATCCTTGCCAGGAATGGGTAGAGGCCCACTAAGTCGTACTTTCACCAGAGGCCGGCCACGCCGTACTTGCACCGGACGCCCGCCGCACCGTTCGCATGGGTCACACCATTCGCCTTGTCCGCGGCTCACTCAATGCCAACACGCTGGTCGGTAGGCTCGACTGTCTCCTTGGCTTAGGTGTCCGCCTGGGCGCAGTAGAGGAACATGACCATCGCATCCTCCAGCTGGTGATCTCCGCTGAAATAGACAACTCGGAGCTCGAGATCGTGCTCCAGATGTACCACGAGTGTGTCGACCGCTTGGACGAACGCCTTCACGAGTTCAGGCAGAGCCAAGAGCTATTGTAGGCAAGGGCTGCTGGTCATGGTCTCATGGACGTGTTATATTTTTTGAGTCGTTTCGACATGGATAGCTATGTATTCACAGCAATCATAGTATGGCTTGTTTATTGCTCTATTTCAATGTGTGTACTCTGTTTTCCGTTCTTATATGTTATGTTTCAATGTGTGTATACACGCTTTCCATTCTGTATATGTGGATGATAACAGCTAGATTCAAATTAGTATACAAAAACAGATAGAAAATGGAAATCATAATATATATATATATATTAAATGTTCATTAGTTCATCATAGAATATATATAATATCATCACATATACGTGATGATACTTAACTACTAGGTACAATGCATAAAATTGAAAATGAACAATACTAAAACTAATAATCCCTCCTGGGCCCAGTATTCTGGCAGCCCCTCGCCAGCAGCTCCCTGGTGCGCGGCGTCTTCCCAGCGCAGAGGCAGTACTCCGCCTCCTCCGCCTCGCAGTGCTTGATGTACCGATCTGCCTCTTGTTGGCGGACGAGCGCAAATGATCTTGCCATTTTGTTGGGCGCCCACCGGAGCTCCTTGTCGGCGGCATGATGGATCTTATCGGCCCACCTCCACGCAGCTATGAGGCGCCTAGCGCCTTTGACCTTCATCTCGAAGTACCCGTCTTCGTACACCTCTTCCGCACGGTGATGCACCCGCCCCCAAAGCTCCACTGCCTCTTTTTTCCAGGCGGCATCACGGGCTTCTCAGGCCACTTGGTACCTGGCTTCCTCCTCCGCCATCTCCTTCTTGAACGCCACTTTCCTGGCTTTCTTAGCTAGCGGCAGCGACTTCCACATACAAAGATTGTACTAGCCCCAAAACCAATCCAAAGTTGGGGGGTCCGGTGCAACCTCGTCCGGTGGCGCGTAGGGGTCCTCGTCGCTGCTCTTCGAGTGAGCATCGTCGGGTGGCGACGACTCCTCGTCGGCGTGGGGGCAGACCAGCAGCATCATGGCAGAGATTTGAAAGAGAGAGAGAGGGGGCGAGCGAGGGGGGATGTCGATGAGAAGCAGGCGGGACGACATGAGCAAGGCAGTATTTATTGGCGGCCGGAATCTAGATGACGGAAATAGTACGCACGTCGGTCGCTGGAATTTATGAGTACTGTAGTTTGAATTACACATGATTCCCATAGCAAAACCCGTGTGTGAACTTAATAGCTGACGATTTCCAATACAGAACCGTGTCTGATTAATAACCCCCGCCACTCACCTACCAAACCTTGAGCCACGAAATAGAGTGTCAATCATGTGGGGGCCGATTGTCTTGCCAGATCTTTACATTTTATTTTTTGAACACCAGATATTTACATCGTCTGATGATTTTTTAACTTGGACACAAGTACACAAAAATATGATTTTTAAAACCGTTATGGTTAGTCGTTGCATGTAGATGTAGTTCAAATTTGAATTACGGTCATTAATGTCTAGGAAATCACTTAAATGTCTTTAAAAGGTCAAATGACCCCTGAAATTTTCCAAATTTTCACATGACAGTTGTACTAGTGCACGTTAAATGTAGAAAAAAATTGAAGGTCGTAAGAGGAAGCTATCTCCCGTTCGTCATCAAACAAGCATTGTTCCCTCTCGGAACCACGAGCCTTCTAGTGAGTTGCTCCGGTTTGTGAGGGGTGTGTGTCCAAACTTTCGTCAAACAGGACAATTTTTTTACCACATCATCTTGGTGGCATGACATTACATCAAGCAAGGTTTCATGTTTTTCTGATCATTTTTTAATTTTTTGGAAAAATGCCATAACCTCCATGCATGTGTCCATGCCATGAGACCAATATGTTTGAAAATTCCTTCTAATTTACTGCACATGGAATTAACTCACACACAAGGACACAAATATGATTTTTCAAACCATTATGGTTAGCCGTTGCATGTAGATGTAGTTGAAATTTGAATTGCGGTCATTAAATGGCTACAAAATCACTTAAATGTCTTTAAAAGGTCAGATGACCCCTGAAATTTTACAAATTTTCACATGATAGTTGGATTAGTGCACATTAAATGTAGAAAAATTTGAAGGCCATAAGAGGAAGCTATCTCCTGTTCGTCATCAAACATGCATTGTTCCCTCTCGGAACCACAAGCCTTCTAGTGAGTTGCTCCGGTTTGTGAGGGGTGTGTGTCCAAACTTTTGTCAAACAGACCAATTTTTTACCACATCATATTGGTGTCATGACATTACATCAAGCAAGGTTTCATGTTTTTCTGATCATTTTTTATTTTTTGGAATTAAAATGCCAAGGCACTCCATGCATGTGTCCATGTCATGAGACCAATCGCATCACCGATGGGACCGATTTGGAAACCTTTGTCGACCCAGCTATCCCTTCGCCTGAGGCCTAAAACACTTGGTTGAATTTGGCTCAAAATGCCGGGTGGTTGATGTAACGAAATACTTAATTGAGCCCGGTGCTTGTTTTACTTTTTGTTGAAATATTTGGATGGACCGAATACTTGATTTGTGCTCCCTTGAGAGTCTACTTGCTTTCTATGCTTTTGTTTGGCTTGGGTGAAAGCTGGTTTGCAGCCAAGTCACCAAGTGTGGAGCGGATCTTCACTCGGATTGTTCTTAATCTTAGGCGAAAGCTGGTTCACAGCTAAGCCCTCAAATGTGGAACAAATCCCCACTCGAGTTATTTTTTAACTTAGGAAAAACTTGGTTCGCAGATAAGCCCCCAAGTGTGGAACAGATCCTCACTCGGATTACTTTTTAACTTAGGCAAAAGCTGGTTCGCAGCTAAGCCCCCGAGTGTGGAACAGATCCTCACTCTAATTATTTTTTAACTTAGGTGAAAGCTGGGTCGCAGCTAAGCCCCGCGAGTGTGGAACAGATCTTCATTGGGATTATTATTTTAACTTAGGCGAAAGTTGGTTCGCAACTAAGCCCCCAAGTGTGGAACAGATCCTCACTCGGATTATTTTTAACTTAGGCGAAAGCTGGTTCGCATCTAAGCCCCCGAATGTTGAACAAATTTCCACTCGGATTATTTTAAACTTAGGTGAAAGCTTGTTCGACGCTAAGCCCCCGAGTGTAAAACTTGCGGAGCAGGTCCGCGTTCCAAGCTCTGGGCTCTTCTGATTCTCTGAAGAAATTATAGAGTCAGTATGCTCCATTTTGCAGGACCTTCAATATGGCAAATGGCCCCTCCCAAGCTGGTGCCAACTTGTCTACTGATCCACTGGGAGGACCAGGTCACCATCCTAGAAAGTGTGTTCTCTGACGTGCCAGCCGTGGTAGTGGCACGGGTCTTGTTCGTACAACATTGATCTGATAAGTGCCAACTCATGTTCCTCC